>NW_027261031.1:65000-92500 GCF_045791955.1 Oncorhynchus clarkii lewisi
CCACACACACACACACACACACACCCAGACACACACACACACACACCCACACACCCAAACACACACACCCAGACACACACACACCTAGACACACAGGGTGGTGGAGACGGAGATCCACTCTCCTTTCCTCACACGTGGCAGACACAGTTATACCTTCAATCGCTCAGACTGACCTACTTCCTCCTTCTCACTCCCTCCCTTCATACCGCTCCCACTTTCCCTCTCATTACCTCTCTTTCAAACTCTCCCCATCCCTCTCATTCCCTTGCTCTTTCCATCTCCCTCCTCTCGCTCTCTCTCCTTCCATTTCACCCCCTCCATCGTTCTCCCTCTACCTCCTACCCTCTCATTCTATTATGCTGCCTCCCTCCATACTCTCTCTCCCTACATCTCTCTTCCTCCATTCATCTCTCACCATCCATTTATCCTCCTTCATCCCTCTCCATCCTACTCAACTACAAAGGTCAAATACCTAAAAATTGTTGTTCTGCAGCTAGTCAGGGCTATGTTCCACTACAGAAAACTCTACCCTCTACCAGGGCCATGTTCCACTACAGAAAACTCTACCCTCTACCAGGGCCATGTTCCACTACAGAAAACTCTACCCTCTACCAGGGCCATGTTCCACTACAGAAAACTCTACCCTCTACCAGGGCCATGTTCCACTACAGAAAACTCTACCCTCTACCAGGGCCATGTTCCACTACAGAAAACTCTACCCTCTACCAGGGCCATGTTCCACTATAGAAAACTCTACCCTCTAACAGGGCCATGTTCCACTACAGGAAACTCTACATGGTGGAGGTGGGGCAGTATTCTGACTTCAGATCATAGTCTCATACCTGTAATAACAGCTGAATGACCTGTCCTAAACCCCTAATACCTCTGTAATACCTGTCATTACACAGTCATAACATTCATACGAGCTGTAATATCTGCAGTACTGACCTGTCGTAAACCCCTAATACCTCTGTAATACCTGTCATAACACAGTCATAACATTCATAAGAGCTGTAATATCTTCAGTACTGACCTGTTGTAAACCCCTAATACCTCTGTAATACCTGTCATAACACAGTCATAACATTTATAAGAGCTGTAATATCTTCAGTACTGACCTGTCTTAAACCCCTAATACCTCTGTAATACCTGTCATAACACAGTCATAACATTCATAAGAGCTGTAATAACTGCAGTACTGACCTGCCTGTATGATAGGCAGCACAGCCATCAGCAGTGGGACGCACATCTTCATCTCTCAATGAGAAGTATGGATTACTGGCAGAAGATAAGTTTTCTCCAGAGTGTGCACTTCAGAGTGTGCACTTCGTAGGGCTTAATGTGGGTTAGCAGGGGCTCACAGGGGGATGAGGCCAAAGGCACCTGCAATAAGAACAGATAGAAGACAAATAGTGTTAAACCAAGACTTGGCATCGTAACATGTGCAGACACACACACACACGTACACACACACACATATATATATGCATACACACATACGTGCACACACACACACAGGACTGGCGTATAACATTCCATGGTGCCATGCTCTTTACAGTCAAGGCTTTTGAGGATTTGAAAACGTTGGTGTTTTAGACTTCAAAGAGTTGGAGGAGAGAAGTTTTCTCCCTATATCTCCCATCTCTCAGGATCAAAGACTAGCACAGCGACTAACGTAGCATAGCCACTGGGATAATAACAGTTATATCTCACTGGTTTTACACTAGTTATATAAAAACTTACGTAACAAGGAGGGAAAACCCTACTGTATGAGGACATATGAGGACTAAACGTTGGGCCCAATTAAATTGGCTGTTTCTTGCATTGTATTGAAGCAGTACCTGTTTTTACAAAGGTAAAAACACGAAACAGTTATTATGGGTATTCAAATAAATGTAATTAAACCTATTACTGGTGGACGTCTTTCAGGTGGATGTACAGATGTGTTTAAGTAGGGTGGTAAAATTCCAGGAAAGCTTTTCCAGACATCCTGGTAGGAGGATTCTGGGTTTTCTGCTTATTCTGTGATCTTCCAACTAGGATTTCTGAAAAACCTGGGAATTTTGGGAAACGCTATTGAAGTAGAATTTGAACAAAGAACTTACAGAAACATTTCTAAAGCAGATTTGATTCAATTCCAGTCTCCGTGTTCCTATAATACATTGGAGCCTATAGTTGCTAATTAGTTTTTTGTCTGTTGTTTTCACCATAGTGGAGTTAGATACAGCAGATCCATTCCATTTACATGTTAGTCATTTAGCAGACGCTCTTATCCAGAGAGACTTACAGGAGATATTAGGGTTAGGTGCGTTGTTCAAGGGCGAATAGACAGATGTTTCACCAAGATGACTCAGGGACTCGAACCAGCGACCTTTCGGTTACTAACGCTCTAAGACGCTAGGTTACCCAAAATCAACACTAGGCTAAAATAGTGACCCTGTTCTAAAAATGATTTGTAGATACATGAAGACATGACACACAGAATAAGAAATGACGTAACATAGATTTGTTAAGAGTTTTTATTCCATCTATCTCAAAGGAGGAGTTGTATACAGAGAGACTGGACGCAGAGAGAGGGGTCCATTAGTCATAGTGAGTATCCTCTTGTCAGAACTGGACCTGCAGACACAGAGGGGAGGTTGGGACTAAACTGGCCCCTCATCAATATTGGTGTTCTCAGTCCCACAATGCCACAGGGAAGCTGGTCCGGTTAGTCCTGCAGAGAGAGAAGAAGCAGAGAGAAGATAAGATAAGGGCTAGTGTGTGTGTGTGTGTGTGTGTGTGTGTGTAAGTGTGTGTGTGTGTGTGTGTGTGTGTGTGTGTGTGTGTGTGTGTGTGTGTGTGTGTTCCACTAAAGGGGTATTAACAACACGTACATTCCTCTGTTCAAATTAGACGTGATGTTTTATCTGGGGCATCACAAACACACACACTCCCCCACATTCTATAGACTGAGAGGTTCTATTGTATCTAGAACCAACATGTCTTAGAACCTCAGTAAATTGATTTCAAATACATGTTGGTTCTAGATACAGTAGAACCTCTCATTCCATAGATTCTAAAACATGTTGGTCTAGATACATGGGGCATGGGGCGTGATAGTGACTAGGGTGGGTCATCTAGGTGAATTGTATTTCTATGGTGGCCTGATATGGTTCCCAATCAGAGGCAGCTGTTTATCATTGTCTCTGATTGGGGATCATATTTAGGTAGCCATTTTCCCCATTGTGTTTGTGGAATCTTGTCTACAGTTAGTTGCCTGTGTGCACACCAGTAGCGTCACGTTTTGTTTGTGCTTGTTTGTTTGGTGAGTTTCTATTAATTAAAATATGTGGAACTCTACACACACACACACACAGTGTAGAGTACAAGCCTGCTGGTTATGAGAGAGTTTATGGGCTCAGCGGAACTATGAAAGCAGAAGTTACTCTACGTCTCAGCATTGCTCTGTGGAAACACACACACACACACACACACACCCACAGGATTAATAGAACTTCGGTGAGGGATTCACCTTTTTCTCTTCCTGAAGTACGCTCACCAACCACACACACACACACACACACACACACACACACACACAGAGAGAAAACGGGGTGGAGACAGGACCTTCAATGACCGTCATTTCCTTCTAAACTAAAACCAGACCCAAATGCCCTATATAAACATCCATTAGCTCCATGAATAGTTTGTAATAATATACTTTTAGGGTAAAAAAACAGCAGTATAAACCTAAAACTACAATAAATAATATACTATTATGGTAGAATACCAAATGACAGACAAAGCAGGACTATTGTAGCAGTTGAGTCTTGTTAAAACCATGGACAGCTGGAGCTACAGTAGGTAATGTAGGTAATGTAGATAATGGTATTTCACCAAAAACACTGAATATGAGAGGAACATGATCCCCTCAGAACTGTGCTGATGAGACACACACCCTAAAATCTACACCACACCCTAGCATAACACACACAGACACACACGTGCACACACACATGCACACACACATGCACACACACACACCGCCCAAATAGGTCCACAGACGATGCAATCTCAACCACACTGCACACTGCCCTAACCCATCTGGACAAGAGGAATAACTATGTGAGAATGCTGTTCATCGACTACAGCTCGGCATTTAACACCATAGTGCCCTCCAAGCTCGTCATCAAGCTCGAGACCCTGGGTCTCGACCCCGCCCTGTGCAACTGGGTACTGGACTTCCTGACGGGCCGCCCCCAGGTGGTGAGGGTAGGCAACAACATTTCCACCCCGCTGATCCTCAACACTGGGGCCCCACAAGGGTGCGTTCTGAGCCCTCTCCTGTACTCCCTGTTCACCCACGACTGCGTGGCCACGCACGCCTCCAACTCAATCATCAAGTTTGCGGACGACACAACAGTGGTAGGCTTGATTACCAACAACAACGAGACGGCCTACAGGGAGGAGGTGAGGGCCCTCGGAGTGTGGTGTCAGGAAAATAACCTCACACTCAACGTCAACAAAACTAAGGAGATGATTGTGGACTTCAGGAAACAGCAGAGGGAACACCCCCCCTATCCACATCGATGGAACAGTAGTGGAGAGGGCAGTAAGTTTTAAGTTCCTCGGCGTACACATCACAGACAAACTGAATTGGTCCACCCACACAGACAGCGTTGTGAAGAAGGCGCAGCAGCGCCTCTTCAACCTCAGGAGGCTGAAGAAATTCGGCTTGTCACCAAAAGCACTCACAAATTTCTACAGATGCACAATCGAGAGCATCCTGTCGGGCTGTATCACCGCCTGGTACGGCAACTGCTCCGCCCACAACCGTAAGGCTCTCCAGAGGGTAGTGAGGTCTGCACAACGCATCACCGGGGGCAAACTACCTGCCCTCCAGGACACCTACACCACCCGATGTCACAGGAAGGCCATAAAGATCATCAAGGACAACAACCACCCGAGCCACTGCCTGTTCACCCCGCTATCACCCAGAAGGCGAGGTCAGTACAGGTGCATCAAAGCTGGGACCGAGAGACTGAAAAACAGCTTCTATCTCAAGGCCATCAGACTGTTAAACAGCCACCACTAACATTGAGTGGCTGCTGCCAACACACTGACTCAACTCCAGCCACTTTAATAATGGGAATTCATGGGAAATTATGTAAAATATATCACTAGCCACTTTAAACAATGCTACCTAATATAATGTTTACATACCCTACATTATTCATCTCATATGTATATGTATATACTGTACTCTATATCATCTACTGCATCTTTATGTAATACATGTATCACTAGCCACTTTAACTATGCCACTTTGTTTACATACTCATCTCATATGTATATACTGCACTCAATACCATCTACTGTATCTTGCCTATGCCGCTCTGTACCATCACTCATTCATATATCTTTATGTACATATTCTTTATCCCCTTACACTTGTGTGTATAAGGTAGTAGTTAGTTGAATTGTTAGCTAGATTACTCGTTGGTTATTACTGCATTGTCGGAACTAGAAGCACAAGCATTTCGCTACACTCGCATTAACATCTGCTAACCATGTGTATGTGACAAATAAAATTTGATTAGATTTTTTGATTTGACACAACCACAGACAATCACACACAGCGTACAGAGTGATATATTGTTAGGATGAGTGAATGAGGACCCAAAAGCGAACTAACTTAAACAGAGCTTCTTTAATAACCAAACATAGGTAGGCTCAGATAGACCGGCAGATTCCGACAGGACAGGACAAGGTTACAGCAAACATGACGATAGTCTGGCTCAGGCATGAAACACAACAAACAAGAATCCGACAAGGACAGGAACAGAAACAGAGAGAGATATAGGGACCTAATCAGAGGGAAAAAGGGAACAGGTGGGAAACGGGGTGAATGGGTAGTTAGAGGAGACAAGGAACAGCTGGGGGAAAGCGGGGGAGAAAAGGTAACCTAACAACGACCAGCAGAGGGAGACAGGGTGAAGGGAAAGGACAGAGACAAGACACAACATGACAGTACATGACAGTACCCCCCCACTCACCGAGCGCCTCCTGGCGCACTCGAGGAGGAAACCTGGCGGCAACGGAGGAAATCCTCGATCAGCGCACGGTCCAGCACGTCCCGAGAGGGAACCCAACTCCTCTCCTCAGGACCGTACCCCTCCCAATCTACGAGGTACTGGTGACCACGGCCCCGAGGACGCATGTCCAAAATTCTACGGACCCTGTAGATGGGTGCGCCCTCGACAAGGATGGGGGGGGGGGGGGGGGGAAGACGAGCGGGGGCGCGAAGGACGGGCTTGATGCAGGAGACATGGAAGACCGGGTGGACGCGACGAAGGTATCGCGGAAGAAGAAGTCGAACTGCGACAGGATTAATGACCCGAGAAATACGGAACGGACCAATGAACCGCGGGGTCAACTTGCGAGAAACCGTCTTAAGGGGAAGGTTCTGAGTGGAGAGCCAAACTCTCTGACCGCGACAATATCTAGGACTCTTAGTTCTACGCTTATTAGCAGCCCTCACAGTCTGCGTCCTATAACGGCAAAGTGCAGACCTGACCCTCTTCCAGGTGCGCTCGCAACGTTGGACAAAAGCCTGAGCGGAGGGGACGCTGGACTCGGCGAACTGAGATGAGAACAGCGGAGGCTGGTACCCGAGGCTACTCTGAAAAGGAGATAGCCCGGTCGCAGACGAAGGAAGCGAGTTGTGGGCGTATTCTGCCCAGGGGAGCTGTTCTGACCAAGACGCAGGGTTACGAAAAGAAAGACTGCGTAAGATGCGACCAATAGTCTGATTGGCCCGTTCTGCTTGACCGTTAGACTGGGGGTGAAAGCCGGAAGAGAGACTGACGGAAGCCCCAATCAAACGGCAAAACTCCCTCCAAAATTGAGACGTGAATTGCGGACCTCTGTCCGAAACGACGTCTGACGGAAGGCCATGAATTCTGAAAACATTCTCGATGATGATTTGTGCCGTCTCTTTAGCAGAAGGAAGCTTAGCAAGGGGAATGAAATGAGCCGCCTTAGAGAACCTATCAACAACCGTAAGAATAACAGTCTTCCCCGCTGACGAAGGCAGTCCGGTGACAAAATCTAAGGCGATGTGAGACCACGGTCGAGAGGGAATAGGAAGCGGCCTGAGACGGCCGGCAGGAGGAGAGTTACCGGACTTAGTCTGCGCGCAGACCGAACAAGCAGCCACGAAACGACGCGTGTCATGCTCCCGGGTGGGCCACCAAAAACGCTGGCGAATGGAAGCAAGCGTACCCCGAACGCCAGAGTGGCCGGCTAACTTGGCAGAGTGAGCCCACTGAAGAACGGCCAGACGAGTAGGAACGGGAACGAAAAGAAGGTTCCTAGGACAAGCGCGCGGCGACGGAGTGTGAGTGAGCGCTTGTTTTACCTGCCTCTCAATTCCCCAGACAGTCAACCCGACAACACGCCCCTCAGGGAGAATCCCCTCGGGGTCAGTGGAGGCTACTGAAGAACTGAAGAGACGAGACAAAGCATCAGGCTTGGTGTTCTTAGAGCCCGGACGATAAGAAATCACGAACTCGAAACGAGCGAAAAACAGCGCCCAACGCGCCTGACGCGCATTAAGTCGTTTGGCAGAACGGATGTACTCAAGGTTCCTATGGTCAGTCCAAACGACAAAAGGAACGGTCGCCCCCTCCAACCACTGTCGCCATTCGCCTAGGGCTAACCGGATGGCGAGCAGTTCGCGGTTACCCACATCATAGTTACGTTCCGACGGCGACAGGCGATGAGAAAAATACGCGCATGGGTGGACCTTGTCGTCAGAGAGGGAGCGCTGAGAAAGGATGGCTCCCACGCCCACCTCTGACGCGTCAACCTCGACAACGAACTGTCTAGAGACGTCAGGTGTAACAAGGATAGGAGCGGATGTAAAACGATTCTTGAGGAGATCAAAAGCTCCCTGGGCGGAAACGGACCACTTAAAGCACGTCTTGACAGAAGTAAGGGCTGTGAGAGGAGCTGCCACCTGACCGAAATTACGGATGAAACGACGATAGAAGTTCGCGAAGCCGAGAAAGCGCTGCAGCTCGACGCGTGACTTAGGGGCGGGCCAATCAATGACAGCTTGGACCTTAGCGGGATCCATCTTAATGCCTTCAGCGGAAATAACAGAACCGAGAAATGTGACGGAGGAGGCATGAAAAGTGCACTTCTCAGCCTTCACAAAAAGACAATTCTCTAAAAGGCGCTGGAGGACACGTCGAACGTGCTGAACATGAATCTGGAGTGACGGTGAAAAAATCAGGATATCGTCAAGGTAAACGAAAACAAAGATGTTCAGCATGTCTCTCAGGACATCATTGACTAATGCCTGAAAGACAGCTGGAGCGTTAGCGAGGCCGAAAGGAAGAACCCGGTATTCAAAGTGCCCTAACGGAGTGTTAAACGCCGTCTTCCACTCGTCCCCCTCCCTGATGCGCACGAGATGGTAAGCGTTACGAAGGTCCAACTTAGTGAAAAACCTGGCTCCCTGCAGGATCTCGAAGGCTGAAGACATAAGAGGAAGCGGATAACGATTCTTCACTGTTATGTCATTCAGCCCTCGATAATCTATGCAGGGGCGCAGAGACCCGTCCTTCTTCTTGACAAAAAAAAACCCCGCTCCGGCGGGAGAGGAGGAGGGGACTATGGTACCGGCGTCAAGAGCTACAGACAAATAATCTTCGAGAGCCTTACGTTCGGGAGCCGACAGAGAGTATAGTCTACCCCGGGGGGGGGTGGTTCCCGGAAGGAGATCAATACTACAATCATACGACCGGTGTGGAGGAAGAGAGGTGGCCCTGGACCGACTGAACACCGTGCGCAGATCGTGATATTCCTCCGGCACCCCTGTCAAATCACCAGGCTCCTCCTGTGAAGAAGAGACAGAGGAAACAGGAGGGATAGCAGACATTAAACATTTCACATGACAAGAGACGTTCCAGGAGAGGATAGAATTACTAGACCAATTAATGGAAGGATTATGACAAACTAGCCAGGGATGGCCCAAAACAACAGGTGTAAAAGGTGAACGAAAAATTAAAAAAGAAATGGTTTCACTATGATTACCAGAAACAGTGAGGGTTAAAGGTAGCGTCTCACGCTGAATCCTGGGGAGAGGACTACCATCCAGGGCGAACAAGGCCGTGGGCTCCTTTAACTGTCTGAGAGGAATGTCATGTTCCCGAGCCCAGGTCTCGTCCATAAAACAGCCCTCCGCCCCAGAGTCTATTAAGGCACTGCAGGAAGCTGACGAACCGGTCCAGCGTAGATGGACCGACAAGGTAGTGCAGGATCTTGAAGGAGAGACAGGAGTAGTAGCGCTCACCAGTAGCCCTCCGCTTACTGACGAGCTCTGGCCTTTTACTGGACATGAAGTGACAAAATGACCAGCGGAACCGCAATAGAGACAGAGGCGGTTGGTGATTCTCCGTTCCCTCTCCTTAGTCGAGATGCGGATACCTCCCAGCTGCATGGGCTCAGCACCCGAGCCGTCAGAGGAAGATGGTAGTGATGCGGAGAGGGAGGCGACGGAGAGCGCGAGCTCCTTTCCACGAGCTCGGTGACGAAGATCAACCCGTCGCTCAATGCGAATAGCGAGTTCAATCAAGGAATCCACGCTGGAAGGAACCTCCCGGGAGAGAATCTCATCCTTTACCTCTGCGCGGAAACCCTCCAGAAGACGAGCGAGCAAGGCCGGCTCGTTCCAGCCACTGGAGACAGCAAGAGTGCGAAACTCAATAGAGTAGTCTGTTATGGATCGATTGCCTTGACATAGGGAAGACAGGGCCCTGGAAGCCTCCTCCCCAAAAACAGATCGATCAAAAACCCGTATCATCTCCTCCTTAAAGTCTTGATACTGGTTAGTACACTCAGCCCTTGCCTCCCAGATTGCCGTGCCCCACTCACGAGCCCGTCCAATAAGGAGAGATATGACGTAGGCGACACGAGCAGTGCTCCTGGAGTAAGTGTTGGGCTGGAGAGAAAACACAATATCACACTGGGTGAGGAACGAGCGGCATTCAGTGGGCTCCCCAGAGTAACACGGCGGGTTATTGATTCTGGGCTCCGGAGATTCGAAAGCCCTGGAAGTGGCCGGTGGATCGAGGCGGAGATGGTGAACCTGTTCTGTGAGGTTGGAGACTTGGGTGGCCAGGGTCTCAACGGCATGTCGAGCAGCAGACACTTCCTGCTCGTGTCTGCCTAGCATCGCTCCCTGGATCCCGACGGCTGAGTGGAGAGGATCCGAAGTCGCTGGGTCCATTCTTGGTCGGATTCTTCTGTTAGGATGAGTGAATGAGGACCCAAAAGCGAACTAACTTAAACAGAGCTTCTTTAATAACCAAACATAGGTAGGCTCAGATAGACCGGCAGATTCCGACAGGACAGGACAAGGTTACAGCAAACATGACGATAGTCTGGCTCAGGCATGAAACACAACAAACAAGAATCCGACAAGGACAGGAACAGAAACAGAGAGAGATATAGGGACCTAATCAGAGGGAAAAAGGGAACAGGTGGGAAACGGGGTGAATGGGTAGTTAGAGGAGACAAGGAACAGCTGGGGGAAAGCGGGGGAGAAAAGGTAACCTAACAACGACCAGCAGAGGGAGACAGGGTGAAGGGAAAGGACAGAGACAAGACACAACATGACAGTACATGACATATATGGTCAATGAAGAGATAATTCCGATGTAGCGGTAATGCTATCCGTTATTGCAGGGTTCCCCAACCGGTGGACCGAGGGCCACGTTTGGCCCTCAGGTGATTTTATTTTTTGGTCTACAAATTCACCATCCGCTCAAGAAGAACTCATCATGAATCTAGCTGATGATCGCTGCACTATTGTCTCTCAGAGGTCACAGCAATAAGGTGCTTCCTCTAGACCAATCACTCAGAGGAAGCAGAGCTCACTGTCTGTGTTGAAACAGCTTTTTATAGACCTTTGTCCAGACACACTAATCCTGTTCAATATACCCTACTGTCTGTCTGTCCGTCTCTGTCTGTCCGTCTCTGTCTGTCCGTCTCTATGGGCCTGGACAAAGTTAAGCCCAAGTGCAGTCTATTCCTCTTTAATACCACTTTAATTGAGAAATATATCTATATGACTCATATTGTGGGTGACATTTAGAAGAAATGTTTCTTCTTAGAAAGTGTGCTGGGCCTGGGCCAAACATGGAGATGCAGCAAAGGCTTCTGTCAACAAGTAAATCCAGATGGAGAGATCCCTCAGAAGGCCTCAGGGCCAGGGAACAGAAGGGTTTGGTTCAGTAGGGCCCACCGTAGTGGAACATTTCACAACGCAATAGGAATATCTGTGTTCTGATTGGACGAGTTCACGTAAGCACCTTCCCATTTTCAAACGTTTTCTCTCTACTGAACAGGAGCCACCCAGATGAGATAACATTCTGAACAGCAAGGGGGAAACGCAACACCAGTAGTCACCAACCCTTCGCTGTTCCTGGAACTCGTTCAACTATTCTTGACATTAGTGCTGGGCTAGAACAAAAGCCTGCACACCTCGTACTGTAGCTTGTCCAACAACAGGGTTAGGTGACCACAGCTCTATAGTGCCTAGTCTTTCTCCCATTCAGTAAGTGAATCAGGTGTGTTAGTGCTGGGCTGGAACAAAAGCCTGCACACCCTGCCTTTAAGCCTCTCCATTTACAGTGGTGATGTAAAGTGTCTGCCTCCACAAGTGGTCCAGATGGTTCTCTCTCTCCATGTTTGAACAATACATGAGGTTAGACTATGTGATGACTCTATACAGCGGTCACCAACCCGGATCTTGGAGTGGCTGTGGAGACATTTCTGTCCTTTTCTCTTCACACGCACGCACGCACGCACACACACACACAGACACACACACACAGACACACACACACACACACACGCGCGCGCGCACGCACACGCACGCAGGTCAGCACGCATGGAGGCGCGCAAGTAAGCACACAAACACACACACAGGCACAGACAGACACATACAAAGCATGAATGTACAGACACACACAATATCTCTCTTTCCCTGTCTCCAGGGGTAACTGTACCCTACAGTACTGTTCACCAGGCACTCTTACATAACCCAGTAACAGACCTACAGTAACAAGTCTCATAACCCCAGTAACAGACCTACAGTATTGTACCAAGTCTCATAACCCCAGTAACAGACCTACAGTATTGTACCAAGTCTCATAACCCCAGTAACAGACCTACAGTAACAAGTCGCATAACCCCAGTAACAGACCTACAGTAACAAGTCTCATAACCCCAGTAACAGACCTACAGTAACAAGTCTCATAACCCCAGTAACAGACCTACAGTATTGTACCAAGTCTCATAACCCCAGTAACAGACCTACAGTATTGTACCAAGTCTCATAACCCCAGTAACAGACCTACAGTAACAATTCTCATAACCCCAGCAACAGACCTACAGTAACAAGTCTCATAACCCCAGCAACAGACCTACAGTAACAAGTCTCATAACCCCAGTAACATACCTACAGTAACAAGTCTCATAACCCCAGCAACAGACCTATTGTACCAAGTCTCATAACCCCAGTAACAGACCTACAGTAACAAGTCTCATAACCCCAGTAACAGACCTACAGTAACAAGTCGCATAACCCCAGTAACAGACCTACAGTAACAAGTCTCATAACCCCAGCAACAGACCTATTGTACCAAGTCTCATAACCCCAGTAACAGACCTACAGTAACAAGTCTCATAACCCCAGTAACAGACCTACAGTATTGTACCAAGTCTCATAACCCCAGTAACAGACCTACAGTAACAAGTCTCATAACCCCAGTAACATACCTACAGTAACAAGTCTCATAACCCCAGCAACAGACCTATTGTACCAAGTCTCATAACCCCAGTAACAGACCTACAGTAACAAGTCTCATAACCCCAGTAACAGACCTACAATATTGTACCAAGTCTCATAACCCCAGTAACAGACCTACAGTAACAAGTCTCATAACCCCAGTAACATACCTACAGTAACAAGTCTCATAACCCCAGTAACAGACCTACAGTATTGTACCAAGTCTCATAACCCCAGTAACAGACCTACAGTAACAAGTCTCATAACCCCAGTAACATACCTACAGTAACAAGTCTCATAACCCCAGCAACAGACCTATTGTAACAAGTCGCATAACCCCAGTAACAGACCTACAGTAACAAGTCTCATAACCCCAGCAACAGACCTATTGTACCAAGTCTCATAACCCCAGTAACAGACCTATTGTACCAAGTCTCATTACCCCAGTAACAGACCTACAGTAACAAGTCTCATAACCCCAGTAACAGACCTACAGTATTGTACCAAGTCTCATAACCCCAGTAACAGACCTACAGTAACAAGTCTCATAACCCCAGTAACAGACCTACAGTAACACGTCTCATAACCCCAGTAACAGACCTACAGTAACAAGTCTCATAACCCCAGTAACAGACCTACAGTAACAAGTCTCATAACCTCAGTAACAGACCTATTGTACCAAGTCTTTATACACAGTCAGACAGCGTACCTCAACAAAACGTAGTTCTTGTCCTTTGTGATACTGGCAGGCTAGGAATGAAGCATGACAGCACAGAGAAAACAGAGGAGAAAAACAAGCTGTATCTGTCAATGTGTGAATACATTTAGCATCTCCATCTATCTACAGACTGTGATGAAGTCAAGTAAATCACCAGTCTTCTCTAAGTAGTACTTCTAACACAGTGCTGAAACTATACATTATCCACATAGTATAGAGCTGATGACAAGGTGCTATATGATTCACACAACAACTGTTTTACTGCTGCAACTACACAGAGAGAGGGAGGGAGGGAGGGAGGGAGGGAGGGAGGGAGGGAGGGAGGGAGGGAGGGAGGGAGGGAGAGAGAGAGAGAGAGAGAGAGAGAGAGAGAGAGAGAGGGAGGGAGGGAGGGAGGGAGGGACACACACAAACAGACACATAGACACTGACATACATACACACAGACTGTACATTTACACACACACACACACATCTCAACAGGAGGTAGGGAGGAAATGAGATCCTCCCTTCAGAATAACAGGGTAGATTTGGTTTCAGAAAAATATAATTTTGCTGCACGCTGTACATACAGTCCTCACAGAGAGAGCAGTCAAGGGACACATACACACACAAACAGACACACACAAACAGACACACACAAACAGGCACACACAAACAGGCACACACAAACAGGCACACACACATGGACACGAGGAGCTTGGAAGTTTGAGAAGCAACCAGCTACCACAGTTTAAACCACACACTTCAACACACACACACACACACACACACACACACACACACACACACACACACACACACACACACACACACACACACACACACACACACACACACACACACACACACACACACACACACACACACACACACACACTCACACCTCCACAATGCAGTGTGTGACTTGTATCTGTGGGTGAAAGACATCATACAAGTACGTTTCACCTTTTCATTTTCTCTCCCTCTCATTAATCCCACTTTCCATAATAATATGATGAAAGCTCCAAAGTGCAGAGGGGAGAAATGGAGAGGGAAATGGAGAGGAACATAGTCTCATTAGCCAGAGGGGAGAAATGGAGAGGAACATGGTCTCATTAGTCAGAGGGGAGAAATGGAGAGGGAAATGGAGAGGAACATGGTCTCATTAGCCAGAGGGGAGAAATGGAGAGGAACATGGTCTCATTAGTCAGAGGGGAGAAATGGAGAGAAACATGGTCTCATTAGTCAGAGGGGAGAAATGGAGAGGAAAATGGAGAGGAACATGGGAGAGGAACATGGTGTCATTAGCCAGAGGGGAGAAATGGAAAGGAACATGGTGTCATTAGTCAGAGGGGAGAAATTGAGAGGAACATGGTCTCATTAGTCAGATGGGAGAAATGGAGAAGAACATGGTCTCATTAGTCAGTGGGGAGAAATGGAGAGGGAAATGGTGAGTAACATGGTCTCATTAGTCAGAGGGGAGAAATGGAGAGGGAAATGGAGAGGAAACATGGTCTCATTCGCCAGAGGGGAGAAATGGAAAGGAACATGGTCTCATTAGCCAGAGGGGAGAAATGGAGAGGAAACATGGTCTCATTAGTCAGAGGGGAGAAATGGAGAGGAACATGGTCTCATTAGGCAGAGGGGAGAAATGGAGAGAAACATGGAGAGGAACATGGTCTCATTAATCAGAGGGGAGAAGTGGAGAGAAACATGGAGAGGAACATGGTCTCATTAGTCAGAGGGGAGAAATGGAGAGGAACATGGTCTAATTAGTCAGAGGGGAGAAATGGAGAGAAACATGGAGTGGGACTTGGTCTCATTAGTCAGAGGGGAGAAATGGAGAGGAACATGGTCTCATTAGTCAGAGGGGAGACATGGAGAGGAGCATGGAGAGGAACATGGTCTCCTTAGTCAGAGGGGAGACATGGAGAGGAACATGGTCTCCTTAGTCAGAGTGGAGACATGGAGAAGAACATGGAGAGGAACATGGTCTCATTAGTCAGAGGGGAGACATGGAGAGGAACATGGAGAGGAACATGGTCTCCTTAGTCAGAGGGGAGAAATTGAGAGGAACATGGTCTCATTAGTCAGATGGGAGAAATGGAGAAGAACATGGTCTCATTAGTCAGTGGGGAGAAATGGAGAGGGAAATGGTGAGTAACATGGTCTCATTAGTCAGAGGGGAGAAATGGAGAGGGAAATGGAGAGGAAACATGGTCTCATTCGCCAGAGGGGAGAAATGGAAAGGAACATGGTCTCATTAGCCAGAGGGGAGAAATGGAGAGGAAACATGGTCTCATTAGTCAGAGGGGAGAAATGGAGAGGAACATGGTCTCATTAGGCAGAGGGGAGAAATGGAGAGAAACATGGAGAGGAACATGGTCTCATTAATCAGAGGGGAGAAGTGGAGAGAAACATGGAGAGGAACATGGTCTCATTAGTCAGAGGGGAGAAATGGAGAGGAACATGGTCTAATTAGTCAGAGGGGAGAAATGGAGAGAAACATGGAGTGGGACTTGGTCTCATTAGTCAGAGGGGAGAAATGGAGAGGAACATGGTCTCATTAGTCAGAGGGGAGACATGGAGAGGAGCATGGAGAGGAACATGGTCTCCTTAGTCAGAGGGGAGACATGGAGAGGAACATGGTCTCCTTAGTCAGAGTGGAGACATGGAGAAGAACATGGAGAGGAACATGGTCTCATTAGTCAGAGGGGAGACATGGAGAGGAACATGGAGAGGAACATGGTCTCCTTAGTCAGAGGGGAGACATGGAGAGGAACATGGTCTCCTTAGTCAGAGTGGAGACATGTAGAAGAACATTGAGAGGAACATGGTCTCATTAGTCAGTAACTAACAGAGCCTGGAGCGACGCAGCACAGTTCAATCTGAAAGAAGGAGATGAAAGAACAGAAATGTTAGTGTGATGAAATGAAACAAAGCAGTAGATACACGCACATACACACACACACACACACACACAGAGATAGAGAGGAAAAAAATCACTATTTTCCTATTGAGATGCATTACACTGAACATTTGACAAACTCTTTAAAAATGTCAGGTTTGTGATGATGACATGCAAGAGATCAGTCATTCATACATTCCTTGATCTCCTGAAGAAGCTGTCCCCTTTCCTTTCTTTCTGTGCCCCCAAATCTTTGGATATACTGGTAAAGTTACCAGGTTGTTAGCTAGCTATCCTATGAGGTAACAGGACTGAACAAAGTGTAAACAAATGGTTAACGACGCAAGTGTGTCAAAATGCTGTCCCGGCGATCCGCTATAGAAGATACAGATGTTGTGCGGTCCCGGTGATCCGCTATAGAAGATACAGATGTTGTGTGGTCCCGGCGATCCGCTATAGAAGATACAGATGTTGTGCTGTCCCGGCGATCCGCTATAGAAGATACAGATGTTGTGCTGTCCCGGCGATCCGCAATAGAAGATACAGATGTTGTTAGGTCCCGGCGATCCGCTATAGAAGATACAGATGTTGTGCTGTCCCGGCGATCCGCTATAGAAGATACAGATGTTGTGCTGTCCCGGCGATCCGCTATAGAAGATACAGATGTTGTGCTGTCCCGAGGATCCGCTATAGAAGATACAGATGTTGTGCTGTTCCGGCGATCCGCTATAGAAGATACAGATGTTGTGCTGTCCCGGCGACCCGCTATAGAAGATACAGATGTTGTGCGGTCCCGGCGATCCGCTATAGAAGATACAGATGTTGTGCTGTCCCGGCGATCCGCTATAGAAGATACAGATGTTGTGAGGTCCCGGTGATCCGATATAGAAGATACAGATGCTGTGCGGTCCCGTTGTGCGGTCCCGGCGATCCGCTATAGAAGATACAGATGCTGTGCTGTCCCGGTGATCCGCTATAGAAGATACAGATGTTGTGCCTCCCGGTGATCCGCTATAGAAGATACAGATGTTGTGTGGTCCCGGCGATCCGCTATAGAAGATACAGATGTTGTGAGGTCCCTCACATCTCCAAGATGGCGTAGCAGTAGGACGTATTGTCGTGTTGTGTCCCTTGTATATATCGTTTGTTTTCGTTTTTTTCTCTTCACATATCTTTAAAACTTTTTGCTGAACCTCAACTTCTTCTAAATACTCTCCTGCAACCCGCCTCACCCAACGTAGCTATTTTTCCTAAAGTATTTATATTTACTTCGGACCTTGGAACCCCTCAACTGAAGCTAGCCAACGAACTACCAGCTTCAGCAAAACATTGCTAGCGGTCTTCAGCTAACCGGTCATCAGCTAACCTTTAGCTCGGAAAGCTCTCGCCAGTTCGAACAACGCGACTCTAACCAGAGCATAACGGACCTATTTATTATTTTATTTTATTTTTCACCCCCGGATTCCCATCGCAAACGGAACATTTTGAGCTCCTGGGCTACAATATCCAGACCCACGACCGGTCCATCAATGTCACTGCATGAAGAGGAATAAACAGATACCCCCATCGCGACGTCCCCAAAGGCTAACTCTCTAGCCCTTGCTATCTCCTTGCTTGCAAATTCGGCCTGCTAACTGCTAGCTTGTTTAGCCCGGTCCGCTAACTGCTACCGTGTTTAGCACCGTCTACTAACTGTTAGCTTGTTAGCACAGGCCTGCTAACCGTCTGAATCGCCGCGTCCCAAACACTCACTGAACCCATATTTACTTTCTATCCCTTTTCGATTTTTAATTTGTTTATACCTTCCGGTAACCTGCCTCACCCAATGTGATACGGAACCGCTATTATCTTTACATTTTTAGAACACACTCAAGAACCTCCAGAAGCTAACCAGCTAACTGGCTACAAGCTATTTGGTCATTGTTAGTTTTCTAACCTGGATAACACTCGCCAGTCCAGCTTCCCTACCCCATCCACCGCTGCCCCTTGGACACTGATCACTTGGCTACATAGCTGATGCATGCTGGACTGTCCATTAATCACGGTAATCCATTCTGCTTGTTTATGTTTTATCTGTCGGCCCCAGCCGCACTTAGGCTCTGTGTGTAGTTAATCCGACCCTCTCTGCCTAATCAATCGCCATTCTACCTGCTGTTGTTGTGCTAGCTGATTAGCTGTTGTCTCACCTACTGTTTTAGCTAGCTCTCCCAATTCAACACCTGTGATTACTGTATGCCTCGCTGTATGTCTTTCTCAAATGTCAATATGCCTTGTATACTGTTGTGCAGGTTAGTTATCATTGTTTTAGTTTACAATGGAGCCCCTAGTTCCACTCTTTATACCCCTGTTACCTCCTTTGTCCCACCCCCCACACATGCGGTGACCTCATCCATTACAACCAGCATGTCCAGAGATACAACCTCTCTCATCATCACCCAGTGCCTGGGCTTACCTCCGCTGTACCCGCACCCCACCATACCCCTGTTTGCGCATTATGCCCTGAATATATTCTACCATGCCCAGAAACCTGCTCCTCTTATTCTCTGTCCCCAACGCCCTAGGCGACCAGTTTTGATAGCCTTCAGCCGCACCCTCATACTACTACTTCTCTGTTCCGCGGGTGATGTGGAGGTAAACCCAGGCCCTGCATGTCCCCAGGCACCCTCATTTGTTGACTTCTGTGATCGAAAAAGCCTTGGTTTCATGCATGTCAACATCAGAAGCCTCCTCCCTAAGTTTGTCTTACTCACTGCTCTAGCACACTCTGCTAACCCTGATGTCCTTGCCGTGTCTGAATCCTGGCTCAGGAAGGCCACCAAAAATTCTGAGATTTCCATACCCAACTATAACATCTTCCGTCAAGATAGAACTGCCAAAGGAGGAGGAGTTGCAGTCTACTGCAGAGATAGCCTGCAAAGTAATGTCATACTTTCCAGGTCCATACCCAAACAGTTCGAACTACTAATTTTGAAAATTACTCTCTCCAGAAATAAGTCTCTCACTGTTGCCGCCTGCTACCGACCCCCCTCAGCTCCCAGCTGTGCCCTGGACACCATTTGTGAATTGATCGCCCCCCATCTAGCTTCAGAGTTTGTTCTGTTAGGTGACCTAAACTGGGATATGCTTAACACCCCGGCAGTCCTACAATCTAAGCTAGATGCCCTCAATCTCACTCAAATCATCAAGGAACCCACCAGGTACAACCCTAACTCTGTAAACAAGGGCACCCTCATTGACGTCATCCTGACCAACTGGCCCTCCAAATACACCTCCGCTGTCTTCAACCAGGATCTCAGCGATCACTGCCTCATTGCCTGTATCCGCTATGGAGCCGCAGTCAAACGACCACCCCTCATCACTGTCAAACGCTCCCTAAAACACTTCTGTGAGCAGGCCTTTCTAATCGACCTGGCCCGGGTATCCTGGAAGGACATTGACCTCATCCCGTCAGTTGAGGATGCCTGGTCTTTCTTTAAAAGTAACTTCCTCACCATTTTAGATAAGCATGCTCCGTTCAAAAAATGCAGAACTAAGAACAGATATAGCCCCTGGTTCACTCCAGACCTGACTGCCCTCGACCAGCACAAAAACATCCTGTGGCGGACTGCACTAACATCGAACAGTCCCCGCGATATGCAACTGTTCAGGGAAGTCAGGAACCAATACACACAGTCAGTCAGGAAAGCTAAAGCCAACTTCTTCAGGCAGAAGTTTGCATCCTGTAGCTCCAACTCCAAAAAGTTCTGGGACACTGTGAAGTCCATGGAGAACAAGAGCACCTCCTCCCAGCTGCCCACTGCACTGAGGCTAGGTAACACGGTCACCACCGATAAATCCATGATTATCGAAAACTTCAACAAGCATTTCTCAACGGCTGGCCATGCCTTCCGCCTGGCTACTCCAACCTCGTCCAACAGCTCCCCCCCCCCGCAGCTACTCGCCCAAGCCTCTCCAGGTTCTCCTTTACCCAAATCCAGATAGCAGATGTTCTGAAAGAGCTGCAAAACCTGGACCCGTACAAATCAGCTGGGCTTGACAATCTGGACCCTCTATTCCTGAAACTATCCGCCGCCATTGTCGCAACCCCTATTACCAGCCTGTTCAACCTCTCTTTCATATCGTCTGAGATCCCCAAGGATTGGAAAGCTGCCGCAGTCATCCCCCTCTTCAAAGGGGGCGACACCCTGGACCCAAACTGTTACAGACCAATATCCATCCTGCCCTGCCTATCTAAGGTCTTCGAAAGCCAAGTCAACAAACAGATCACTGACCATCTTGAATCCCACCGTACCTTCTCCGCTGTGCAATCTGGTTTCCGAGCCGGTCACGGGTGTACCTCAGCCACGCTCAAGGTACTAAACGATATCATAACCGCCATCGATAAAAGACAGTACTGTGCAGCCGTCTTCATAGACCTTGCCAAGGCTTTCGACTCTGTCAATCACCGTATTCTTATCGGCAGACTCAGTAGCCTCGGTTTTTCGGATGACTGCCTTGCCTGGTTCACCAATTACTTTGCAGACAGAGTTCAGTGTGTCAAATCGGAGGGCATGCTGTCCGGTCCTCTGGCAGTCTCTATGGGGGTGCCACAGGGTTCAATTCTCGGGCCGACTCTTTTCTCTGTATATATCAATGATGTTTCTCATGCTGCGGGCGATTCCCTGATCCACCTCTACGCAGACGACACCATTCTATATACTTCCGGCCCGTCCTTGGACACTGTGCTATCTAACCTCCAAACGAGCTTCAATGCCATACAGCACTCCTTCCGTGGCCTCCAACTGCTCTTAAACGCTAGTAAAACCAAATGCATGCTTTTCAACCGTTCGCTGCCTGCACCCGCACGCCTGACCAGCATCACCACCCTGGATGGTTCCGACCTTGAATATGTGGACATCTATAAGTACCTAGGTGTCTGGCTAAACTCTAAACTCTCCTTCCAGACCCATATCAAACATCTCCAATCGAAAATCAAATCAAGAGTCGGCTTTCTATTCCGCAACAAAGCCTCCTTCACTCACGCCGCCAAACTTACCCTAGTAAAACTGACTATCCTACCGATCCTCGACTTCGGCGATGTCATCTACAAAATTGCTTCCA
Source organism: Oncorhynchus clarkii lewisi (assembly GCF_045791955.1). Classification (NCBI taxonomy): domain Eukaryota; kingdom Metazoa; phylum Chordata; class Actinopteri; order Salmoniformes; family Salmonidae; genus Oncorhynchus; species Oncorhynchus clarkii. The sequence goes on from NW_027261031.1 coordinate 86,553, forward strand.
ACACTCTACTCAGCAAACTGGATGCAGTTTATCACAGTGCCATCCGTTTTGTCACTAAAGCACCTTATACCACCCACCACTGCGACTTGTATGCTCTAGTCGGCTGGCCCTCGCTACATATTCGTCGCCAGACCCACTGGCTCCAGGTCATCTACAAGTCCATGCTAGGTAAAGCTCCGCCTTATCTCAGTTCACTGGTTACGATGGCAACACCCATCCGTAGCACGCGCTCCAGCAGGTGTATCTCACTGATCATCCCTAAAGCCAACACCTCATTTGGCCGCCTTTCGTTCCAGTTCTCTGCTGCCTGTGATTGGAACGAATTGCAAAAATCGCTGAAGTTGGAGACTTTTATCTCCCTCACCAACTTCAAACATCTGCTATCTGAGCAGCTAACCGATCGCTGCAGCTGTACATAGTCTATTGGTAAATAGCCCACCCATTTTCACCTACCTCATCCCCATACTGTTTTTATTTATTTATTTTTCTGCTCTTTTGCACACCAATATCTCTACCTGTACATAACCATCTGATCATTTATCACTCCAGTGTTAATCTGCATAATTGTAATTATTTGCCTACCTTCTCATGCCTTTTGCACACAATGTATATATAGACTCCCCTTTTTTCTACTGTGTTATTGACTTGTTAATTGTTTACTCCATGTGTAACTCTGTGTTGTCTGTTCACACTGCTATGCCTTATCTTGGCCAGGTCGCAGTTGCAAATGAGAACTTGTTCTCAACTAGCCTACCTGGTTAAATAAAGGTGAAATAAAATAAAATCCGCTATAGAAGATACAGATGTTGTGCGGTCCTGGTGATCCGCTATAGAAGATACAGATGTTGTGCTGTCCCGGTGATCCGCTATAGAAGATACAGATGTTGTGCTGTCCTGGTGATCCGCTATAGAAGATACAGATGTTGTGCTGTCCCGGTGATCCGCTATAGAAGACACAGATGTTGTGCTGTCCCGGTGATCCGCTATAGAAGATACAGATGTTGTGCGGTCCCGGTGATCCGCTATAGAAGATACAGATGTTGTGCGGTCCCGGCGATCCGCTATAGAAGATACAGATGTTGTGCGGTCCCGGTGATCCGCTATAGAAGATACAGATGTTGTGCGGTCCCGGCGATCCGCTATAGAAGATACAGATGCTGTGCTGTCCCGGTGATCCGCTATAGAAGATACAGATGTTGTGCTGTCCTGGTGACCGCTATAGAAGATACAGATGCTGTGCTGTCCCGGCGATCCGCTATAGAAGATACAGATGCTGTGCTGTCCCGGCGATCCGCTATAGAAGATACAGATGTTGTGCTGTCCCGGCGATCCGCTATAGAAGATACAGATGTTGTGTGGTCCTGTTGATCCGCTATAGAAGATACAGATGTTGTGATGTCCTGGCGATCCGCTATAGAAGATACAGATGTTGTGCTGTCCCGGCGATCCGCTATAGAAGATACAGATGTTGTGCTGTCCCGGTGATCCGCTATAGAAGATACAGATGTTGTGCTGTCCCGGTGATCCGCTATAGAAGATACAGATGTTGTGCTGTCCCGGTGATCCGCTATAGAAGATACAGATGTTGTGCTGTCCCGGCGATCCGCTATAGAAGATACAGATGTTGTGCTGTCCCGGTGATCCGCTATAGAAGATACAGATGTTGTGCTGTCCTGGCGATCCGCTATAGAAGATACAGATGTTGTGCTGTCCCGGTGATCCGCTATAGAAGATACAGATGTTGTGAGGTCCCGGTGATCCGCTATAGAAGATACAGATGTTGTGCTGTCCCGGCGATCCGCTATAGAAGATACAGATGTTGTGCGGTCCTGGTGATCCGCTATAGAAGATACAGATGTTGTGCCTCCCGGTGATCCGCTATAGAAGATACAGATGTTGTGCTGTCCCGGCGATCCGCTATAGAAGATACAGATGCTGTGCTGTCCCGGTGATCCGCTATAGAAGATACAGATGTTGTGCTGTCCCGGCGATCCGCTATAGAAGATACAGATGCTGTGCTGTCCAGGTGATCCGCTATAGAAGATACAGATGTTGTGCCTCCCTGTGATCCGCTATAGAAGATACAGATGTTGTGAGGTCCCGGTGATCCGCTATAGAAGATACAGATGTTGTGCAGTCCCGGCGATCCGCTATAGAAGATACAGATGTTGTGCTGTCCCGGTGATCCGCTATAGAAGATACAGATGTTGTGCTGGTAATATGGGTCAGATCATTTGACCTGGTTGGATAGAAGCAAGACGTTTTCACTGTAGTAATGGTGGAACCAGGATGCTAACGGATCTGCACTCACTTGTTTCTCTAGGGCACTCTGAAACAACGCTACAGCCAGGCCTTGTCATTACAACAATCATTATCTGGGAGAGTTTTGTTGCACAGTGCTCCCATTGTTAATCTGCTGGTTGCATAGCAAAATATTGGTTGTACTTTAGAGTCCTGCTCCTAATCAAAGACACTTTATGAATACACTCCCTGAACTAAAGCACCTGATTCAACAAGTCAATGGCTTGGGGATTAGTTGACTAATCAGGTGTGCCAGTACTGGAATAGATCAAGTGGAACGGCTAGGGGTCTAGGAGGCTAGGAGGTTAGGAGGATAGGGGTCTAGGAGGCTAGGAGGTTAGGAGGCTAGAGTGTTGAGAGGATAGAGTGTTGAGAGGATAGAGTGTTGGGAGGCTAGAGTGTTGGGAGGCTAGAGTGTTGGGAGGCTAGAGTGTTGGGAGGCTGGGGGTTTGGGAGGCTAGGATGTTAGGGGGTTAGAAGGCTAGAAGGCTAGGGGGTTAGAAGGCTAGAAGGCTAGGGGGTTAGGAGGCTGGGGAGCTAGGAGGTTAGGAGGCTAGGGGGTTAGGAGGCTAGGGGGTTAGGAGGCTAGGAGGTTAGGAGGCTAGGGGGTTAGGAGGCTAAAGGGGTTAGGAGGCTAGGGGGTTTGGAGGCTAGGGGGTTAGGAGGCTAGATGGTTAGGAGGCTAGAGGGTTAGGAGGCTAGAGGGTTAGGAGGCTAGAGGGTTAGGAGGCTAGAGGGTTAGGAGGCTAGAGGGTTAGGAGGCTAGAGGGTTAGGAGGCTAGAGGGTTAGGAGGCTAAGGTGGACATTTTTGTTTTTTTGCTTTTCTAATAACCAATTTCTATGTTCATGCAAGTGACTGACTGAATGAATCCTCACTATCAGTATCTGCAATTTGGCAGTACGCCCAGAACCTTGTTTAGAGAAATGATATCTCAGTTTCAAGGTCTCAGCTTAGAGAAGAAGCCTCGTGAGGTACTGGTCTAACACAAGCATGACCCAGTATTGGTCGTCACATGAATGAAGCAAACATTAATGATTAATGAATTATGAATACACTAAATCATGAAAATATGACTTGTCTGCAGTATATAAGACAACTAAAGGGACTGCCCAGTGAGAGCTCACTTCAGACAGGTACTTTATGCATCTAAGTTTGACTGTGACCTCTCCAGCTTCATTTAAGATTGACTTCAAGTGTCTCTGTGTAACAATTTCTACAACAGGGGTTAGGAGGCTAGGGGCCTAGGAGGCTAGGGGCCTAGGGGGCTAGGAGGCCCAGGAAAAGTTTGGGAAACACTGGTATAGAGTTCAGAGTCCAGAGATTCTTTCAGAATTGTGCAGACAACATAAAGTCCCCTCTGATAACTGTTGGTCTCTGACACAAACACACCGCACGTACACACACTCTCCAATAGTCTTCACACACTCATGTACACACACTCTCCAATCACACACACACACACACACGTACACACTCTCTCCAATAGTCTTCACACACATGTCGCTAACACTTCACTACTTCAGCAGCATGTTGATTCTCTTCTCGCTGACTGAACATCAACAACAAGCATCACCTACTGTCTAAGGAGATATATAAACAACTGACTAATGACTTGTTTAATTACTTTTTTCAATTAAGGAGGACTTTTCTCCTGATGTTTAGGTACAGCGGTGGTTCTCACAGGCACAGATGAAACTGAAGAAAGAGGGAGAGAGAGGGGGGTAAAACAGAGAGGGCATGATAGAAGAGAAGGAGAGAGGGGGAGAAAGACAGAATCAGAGAGGGCATGATAGAAGAGAAGGAGAGAGGGGGAGAAAGAAAGAATCAGAGAGGGCATGATAGAAGAGAAGGAGAGAGGGGAGAAAGAAAGAATCAGAGAGGGCATGATAGAAGAGAAGGAGAGAGGGGAGAAAGACAGAATCAGAGAGGGCATGATAGAAGAGAAGGAGAGAGGGGGAGAAAGACAGAATCAGAGAGGGCATGATAGAAGAGAAGGAGAGAGGGGGAGAAAGACAGAATCAGAGAGGGCATGATAGAAGAGAAGGAGAGAGGGGGAGAAAGAAAGAATCAGAGAGGGCATGATAGAAGAGAAGGAGAGAGGGGAGGAAGAAAGAGTCAGAGAGGGCATGATAGAAGAGAAGGAGAGAGGGGGAGAAAGAAAGAATCATAGAGGGCATGATAGAAGAGAAGGAGAGAGGGGAGAAAGACAGAATCAGAGAGGGCATGATAGAAGAGAAGGAGAGAGGGGAGAAAGAAAGAATCAGAGAGGGCATGATAGAAGAGAAGGAGAGAGGGGGAGAAAGAAAGAATCATAGAGGGCATGATAGAAGAGAAGGAGAGAGGGGGAGAAAGAAAGAATCAGAGAGGGCATGATAGAAGAGAAGGAGAGAGGGGGAGAAAGACAGAATCAGAGAGGGCATGATAGAAGAGAAGGAGAGAGGGGGAGAAAGACAGAATCAGAGAGGGCATGATAGAAGAGAAGGAGAGAGGGGGAGAAAGAAAGAATCAGAGAGGGCATGATAGAAGAGAAGGAGAGAGGGGAGAAAGACAGAATCAGAGAGGGCATGATAGAAGAGAAGGAGAGAGGGGGAGAAAGAAAGAATCAGAGAGGGACAGAAAGTGAGAAAGAGAGAGAGAGAGGAACCCTGCTGTGTGTCAGATGAGAATCTAAAAAAGGAGAGTTGTGCAGCGTAGTAATCAGGTCTAGACACACACACCAACTCTACTCTTACATTAGTTTCCTTTTCCTGTTTGCTATCGAGCGGTTCGTCCACACTGCCATCTTCCCACTCAGACACACACATACTCACATTTCACTGACCAGCAAACTGACACACACACAAACACACATTCCCACTTCACCTCTGTGACTCCTACTAATGATGATGCTGCATATGCATGTCTCATTTTAATGCTGACACACACCAGCAGAGTCCTGAGTTTCTCAACCCCACGTCGGTCAGACAGACAGAGGACAAAAAAGCCTTCAGCTGTAATGTTAATACCAGTGGGCCTCCAGAGAGGGACAACATAGAATAAGGACAACAGAGATTAAGGAGAATTTGCTACAATGTTCTTGGAAAGGACGGAATACACCAGTTATACAACTGATCCAGTTCAAGAATGAACTTAAACCCAAGAGTTAACCTAATCCTACGAGATAACCTAAACACAATAATTAACCTGAACCTAAGATTTAAAACGTTGATTTCTTCATGCTTTTTGAAGAACATTGCTAAGAAATGCCTCAAATGACATCAAATCAAATCAAATGACATCGTACTAATTTCTTACCTGATCATAATCCACAAAACATTAGTTGCAAGGATATTGCTAATGTTTAAGCTATTGTTGTCAACCTTGCCAACGACAACCAAATGTAATAGAGGAAATTGAACAAACATTTGGCCCGGATAGGCAAGGTTAAAAGGTCACTCTTGTTCATTTCTACTCCATAGATTATATGGGTATGTAATTGCAATTGGAGCTATATGGTGCTATATATCTCTCCTCTTCTCTTTCCAACTGTCATCAAGTTCTTCTCTACAATCATCATTTTGCTCATCAGCCCTGACATTTTAGTACAGTCATTCTAAAATTGGTACAGAGGGCAAACCACACGCACGCAGACAGACTGAGCGAGAG
>NW_027261031.1:95000-102500 GCF_045791955.1 Oncorhynchus clarkii lewisi
TGTGTTACAAATCCATCATGTGACTTTGTGTTAAGGTTTAGAGAACACAGAAGAGCTAATTAGTCCACTGTGACATTTTGACAGAGATTCACGCTAAGCTTTAGATAAATCAAATTCATTCATTCCTTCTCTATGAATGCATTTGATTTCTGTAGGAACTGTGACAGGTGCGCACACACACACACACACACACACACACACAGACACACACACACACACACACACAGAGTTTTGAGACCCATGTAGGGAGTGACTATCAGTTTATATCTATTATAAATGGTTGTATTTCCATCTCAAAGTAGTTTATCCTGAGACTAGTTCATACAGCACGACTACATGTTATTGGAAAATTTAGCAAATTCATTGAAAATGTGAAATTAATATCTCATTTACATTATGTATTCACACTCCTGAGTCAATATATATTAGAGTCACAGCAGTGGTTACAGCTGGGAGTCTTTCTGGGTAACTTTGTGGGTAACTTTGTCAAGGCTCTGGGTAACTTTGTCAAGTTGGTAGATGATAATTGCTAGATAACTGCATTTTCATGCCATAGATTTTCAACCCGATGTACGTCAAAACTGTAACTTGGCCACTCAGGAACATTCAATGTCATCTTGGTAAGCAACTCCAGTGAATATTTGGCCTTGTGTTTTAGGTTACTGTTCCACTGAAAGGTGAATTTGTCTCCCAGTGTCTGTTGGAAAGCAGACAACCAGGTTTTCCTCTAGGATTAGCCCTATTTAGTTTATTTTTATCCTTAAAAAGACTCCCTAGACCTTGTCAATGACAAGCATACCCTTAACATGATGCAGCAACCACGAAATATGAAAATATGGAGTGGTACTCGGTGATGTGTTGTGTTGGATTTGCTCCAAAACATAACACTTTCTATTCAGGACAGTTAATTTCTTTGCAGTGTTACTTTAGTGCCTTATTGCAAACAGGATGCATGTTTTTTTACATTTTTATTCTTTACAGGCCTCCGTCTTTTCACTCTGTCATTTAGATTAGTATTGTGGAGCAATTATAATGTTGGTGAGCCATCCTCAGTTTTCTCCTACTACAGCCATTAAACTCTGTAACTGTTTTAAAGTCACCATTGGGCTCATGGTGAAATCCCTGAGCGGTTTCCTTCCTCTCCGGCAACTGAGTTAGGAAGGTGGCCTGTATCTTTGTATTGACTGTGTGTATTGATACAACATCCAAAGTGTAATTAATAACTTCATGCTGAAAGGGATATTCAATGTCTGCCTTTTTTATTTTGACCCTTCTACCAATATGTGCCCTTCTTTGCGAGGCATTGGAAAACCTCCCTGGTCTTTACAGTTGAATCTGTGTTTGAAATTGATTACTCGACTGAGGGACCTTACAGATACAGTGCCTTGCGAAAGTATTCGGCCCCCTTGAACTTTGCGACCTTTTGCCACATTTCAGGCTTCAAACATAAAGATATAAAACTGTATTTTTTTGTGAAGAATCAACAACAAGTGGGACACAATCATGAAGTGGAACGACATTTATTGGATATTTCAAACTTTTTTAACAAATCAAAAACTGGAAAATTGGGCGTGCAAAATTATTCAGCCCCCTTAAGTTAATACTTTGTAGCGCCACCTTTTGCTGCGATTACAGCTGTAAGTCGCTTGGGGTATGTATCTATCAGTTTTGCACATCGAGAGACTAATTTTTTTTCCCATTCCTCAGCTTGAGCTCAGTGAGGTTGGATGGAGAGCATTTGTGAACAGCAGTTTTCAGTTCTTTCCACAGATTCTCGATTGGATTCAGGTCTGGACTTTGACTTGGCCATTCTAACACCTGGATATGTTTATTTTTGAACCATTCCATTGTAGATTTTGCTTTATGTTTTGGATCATTGTCTTGTTGGAAGACAAATCTCCGTCCCAGTCTCAGGTCTTTTGCAGACTCCATCAGGTTTTCTTCCAGAATGGTCCTGTATTTGGCTCCATCCATCTTCCCATCAATTTTAACCATCTTCCCTGTCCCTGCTGAAGAAAAGCAGGCCCAAACCATGATGCCGCCACCACCATGTTTGACAGTGTGGATGGTGTGTTCAGCTGTGTTGCTTTTACGCCAAACATAACGTTTTGCATTATTGCCAAAAAGTTCAATTTTGGTTTCATCTGACCAGAGCACCTTCTTCCACATGTTTGGTGTGTCTCCCAGGTGGCTTGTGGCAAACTTTAAACAACACTTTTTATGGATATCTTTAAGAAATGGCTTTCTTCTTGCCACTCTTCCATAAAGGCCAGATTTGTGCAATATACGACTGATTGTTGTCCTATGGACAGAGTCTCCCACCTCAGCTGTAGATCTCTGCAGTTCATCCAGAGTGATCATGGGCCTCTTGGCTGCATCTCTGATCAGTCTTCTCCTTGTATGAGCTGAAAGTTTAGAGGGACGGCCAGGTCTTGGTAGATTTGCAGTGGTCTGATACTCCTTCCATTTCAATATTATCGCTTGCACAGTGCTCCTTGGGATGTTTAAAGCTTGGGAAATATTTTTGTATCCAAATCCGGCTTTAAACTTCTTCACAACAGTATCTCGGACCTGCCTGGTGTGTTCCTTGTTCTTCATGATGCTCTCTGCGCTTTTAACGGACCTCTGAGACTATCACAGTGCAGGTGCATTTATACGGAGACTTGATTACACACAGGTGGATTGTATTTATCATCATTAGTCATTTAGGTCAACATTGGATCATTCAGAGATCCTCACTGAACTTTTGGAGAGAGTTTGCTGCACTGAAAGTAAAGGGGCTGAATAATTTTGCACTCCCAATTTTTCAGTTTTTGAATTGTTAAAAAAGTTTGAAATATCCAATAAATGTCGTTCCACTTCCTGATTGTGTCCCACTTGTTGTAGATCCTTCACAAAAAAATACAGTTTTATATCTTTATGTTTGAAGCCTGAAATGTGGCAAAAGGTCGCAAAGTTCAAGGGGGCCGAATACTTTCGCAAGGCACTGTAATTGTATGTGCTGAGTACAGAGATGAGGTAGTCCTTCAAAAATCATCTTAAACACTATTATTTCACACAAAGTGAGGCTTGCCATAACAAATGGGTTGATTACTTATTGATTCAAGACATTTCACCTTTTTATTTGTAATTAATTAGTAAACATAATTCATAACATAACACTGTGACATTATGCGGTATTGTGTGTAGGCCAGTGACACAAAATCTCAGTTTAATCCATTTTAAATTCAGGCTGTAAAACAACAAAACGTGGAAAAAGGCAGGGGTGTGAATACTTATTGAAGGCACTGTAGTTAACTAGGTAAGTCATAGAGTATACATTACATTAAATAAATGATGATAGTAAGCAAAAATGTTTATGTATATAAATATTGAATACCCCTGTCATAGTAGACAGGTTGACATGTATTCCTATCTATGTGTTGTGTTACTGTGCAGGGAGTGGTTCAGGAGGGGCCAATTTGGTCCACAGGCAGTCCCAGAAGGCTGGTTGCAGAGCCGGGTCCTGGGGCCAGTCCAGGTAGGTCCTGGGGCCAGTCCAGGTAGGTCCTGGGGCCAGTCCAGGTAGGTCCTGGTCTTGACCAGCCTGGCCAGGCGTGGTGGCCAGACAGCTGCCTAAGGGGGTATGTCCTCCAGGAAGACCAGGATAAGGATGTCCGTGTGCTCCACCAGCAGATGCCAGGTGTCCAGTCGCAGCTCCAAGGAGCACCAGTTACCGCGCAGGTAGTGACGACTCACCAGACCCTGAGCGTGGCGGCTGCCGTAGAGGCCGTCTGTGCTGTTATCCATGATTTCCTTCCCCAGCTGGAAGTCCCTACTGTGCAGACAGAGACACAGGAAGGGAGGCCCGGCAGCAGCTGCTCCATCACCCAGCGCTCGTCTCTACCACTGTATGACACAAAGGCATCATAGTGGTAGCGCCCTCTGGGGTTGGGCCTCTGCACCACCTCTTCTAGTCAACTATGTGCAATGTGGCAGAAGGCCAGCAGGTGGTCCCCAGCCAGCTGATGGGGCAGCACCACCAGTATGGAGAGGAGCAGGTCCTGGGAGTTGCAGATTAACAGGACAAAATGCACATCTAGGGAACAGTGGGCCTCCGAGTACCTGCGGAGGTTCTGGATACCATTTTCATTTTTGCATGTCATCTCCAGCTCTCCCTCAAGCCAAAATATGACCTGGACATGTTGCTGTCTCCTGGCCCAGTTGTCCAGCCATGCATTATCACAGCTGCAGTGCAGGTGAGGACCAGTGAACTCCATAAACCTCAGGAAGGTGAGGGGCTCTGGAAAGCTGTCCAACATGCTGAACTCCTCTATAGCATGACATTTAATCACACTGAGGGACTGCAGGTCTCTGCTCAGCTCCTCCTCCAGAGTGAGGATTCTACATTCGATAAGATTCAGGCTCTCCAGTCTGGACAGATTGTGGAACATGATACCCAGAGCTGGCTGAACAATGAGGTCCACTTTCATCAGTGTCAGACACCTTAGCTGCACAAGCCTGTTCAGGTCACTCATGTCCACAAACTCTGGTGAGAAAACCAACTGGAACTCAAACTCCTGCAGAGAGGTGAAGTACTTTGCAGCAAAGTGAGACCCACACAGGAGATATCTGTCATGGCCTTGAGATAGACAACTGACTGGAAGAATGGTCTCCAGCAGTCTTGAAGATCACATTAGATGGAGTAGTGAGCTGAAGGACAAAGTCTTGTTTTGGGGTGCTGTCCATGGTGATGTTGAGAGTAAGGGAAGACACCAAATATATGGGTCAGATTTCAACTTGTCTGTGACTCACTAGGAGGAGGAGGAGGAAAGTCTAAATATATGTTATTTAGGGAGGTGAGGTGGATGAATGCAGATGTTTATGACTGGGTTATATTAAAGTGTTAGGGTTTCCAAGCTGTGTAGGGCAAAGAAACTGTTCTCTGTAATCTGAGAAATCCTGTTATCACCTAGGTATAAGAACCTCAGTTTACCATGTCCCTTAAATAGACTTTATTGCATTTTAAATCCAGCCATTTCAGATGTCTCAAACAGAACTGCTCTGAGGTGGTTTGTGATGTGAAAGTAACACAAGGCAAGTCTCCTCAGCCATGAGACAAGACCCCCGGAGGGTCACAAAGGGCATTGAGCTCATATTGATATTGAAATGAACAGAAACCTCCATGTCGTTTAGATTCTTCAAATAGTGGATCAAGCTCAAATCAACACTGTCCTCAATACCAGGAGAAAGGTGGATGTTGAGCACCTGAAGTCCATGACAGTTTCTCACTGCCGACGCTGAATGGTTCACCGTTTCAAGGTTCCAGAAATCAAGTTCTGTCATTGAGAGTCTCAACACTGTTTCACAAACAGACTCAAAATGAATGCTTTTCTTGTTGAAAAGAAAAGGAACACAGTATACTGATACCAGACTGAAGAAGCTGTGTCTGTGGCTCATCAATGTTTGGCCAACTAAGATTTGAGATGTTTTTAAAGCATCCAAATGCTCCATTTTCTAACCGGCGAGCGTCAAGAAATGAAAAACTCACCTCTTGAAGACGATGGAAATAAGGAAGTTCAAAAACAGCTCTGTTGTTGTCAGAGCAAAATGACTCTGTTCTGATGTAAAGTGCAGGTTCGTCAATGACTGTGACATATTGACTATCCTACATATCAAGTCAGTTCCTTTGTACAGCTGTAGACTGAGTGGTAGGTTGGTTAACAAATGTCCAATGAGATTGATATTCAGAATGCTCCTCTGTCCAATGGGATGAGGCGTTGTTGGGATTAGATGTCCAATGGAATAAAGAACCGCTGTTGTTCCACTGCTGTGTCTGTCAGCTATGTTGTATCTGTGTGCATCTCCTCTTCATCTTCCTGGTCTGTTTTAACTGGAAGATACTCTGAGAGAGGCTGCAGGTCACACACACACACACACACACACACACACACACACACACACACACTTCTGAACGTTAACACCCATGTAGGGAGTGGCCAGCATCCCCTTAATAATCTAATCTAATCTACTCCAATTGGGCCCCCTGTGGAGCTGCACTATAACTGTGTAATGGCCTGGAATAGACATGGCATGTGACACACACACGCACACGGCTGGCCTACCATTGGCTGATCTGACACACACCACATACACACACAGGGTGATACTTGATCTAATCTGATGGGAGTCATGAGGTGGAACAACAGGTCATTATTAAAACCAACACAGCACTACTTACCTTCTGGAACCAACAGACTACAGATGTTTAGCAGGCTAGTGACTTTAGCTTTAGCTAGAATCTCTCTTCCAATGTTTTTACTGTCATTTTTAAAGATCTACAGGTTTCTTTAAAAAAAAGTTCATCTTATTTGTCCTTGTTCTCATTCCCCAGGAGAGAGGAAAAAATGATCAGACTGCCAGCTATAGCATGACAGTAAAGAGCAAAACTGTTATTGTGATGCTTTGAAACTAACCAACAAAAGCATTTGTTGAGGTTTCTTCTGTGTCCTTTTATACAGACAATGAGATGACTGATTTAAGGGAGCAGGACATCCAGTCTGCACACATTCACACACACCTCCTACAGATGTTGTCAACCACAACCAGTCAGTCCCACAGCCAGGTTATCAGACTAGTCTCAACATGGAAATGAAAGGCTGTGAGAGAAAGAGAGAAGGGAAGAAGAGGGGTGAAACACTCGGCCTTTAAGATTTCAGCGTCTGTGTAAATCATTCCTTCCACTCTCCGCTGGTCCACAATTAAGGTGGCACGTGACATTCCTCTGAGTGTGTGTGTGTGTGCGGCGTGTATGTGTGTGCCTGTGTGCGTTCTCAATTCTCTCTCTCTCGGGTTTTATTGGCGGGGCTGGGAGTGTGGGCTGGCTCAGGGATACATCAACAGAGAGGTGCTGAACACTGTCTCATCATCATTATTATTACTATTCATCTTCACAAGAGCCTTTCAGATGCTGCCAGACACACACACACTCACACTCACACTCACACTCACACTCACACTCACACTCACACTCACACTCACACACTCACACACTCACACACTCACACACTCACACACTCACACACTCACACACTCACACTCACACTCACACTCACACTCACACTCACACTCACACTCACACTCACACTCACACTCACACTCACACTCACACACTCACACTCACACTCACACTCACACTCACACTCACACTCACACTCACACTCACACTCACACACACACACACACACACACACACACACACACACACACACACACACACACACACACACACACACACACACACACACACACACACACACACACACACACACACACACACACACAGCAGCAGCAGCAGCATCAAAGTGCCTCTATTCTGGCTAGGGCCCGACACCAGATGTTGAGGGTTTGGTCATAAAATTAGAATTTCCCTTTAGGCTTTATATGGAGAATATAGGCTACATATTGTACAAGGGATGTATTATATATCTAGGAAGCTGCATCCCAAATGGCACTCTATTC
>NW_027261031.1:107500-235000 GCF_045791955.1 Oncorhynchus clarkii lewisi
GTCTGTCTGTCACAAGGACAGTTTGTTTTGATGGAGTCTGGCGGGCTGCATGTCTGTCTGTCTGTCACAAGGACAGTTTGTTTTGATGGAGTCTGGCAGGCTGCATGTCTGTCTGTCTGTCTGTCTGTCTGTCTGTCTGTCTGTCTGTCTGTCTGTCTGTCACAAGGACAGTTTGTTTTGATGGAGTCTGGCGGGCTGCATGTCAGGCTGAAATGGTTTAATAACTTGTTGAATGTCATTTACATTATTTTAGATGGTGACTATCTTTTCCATTCATCTGGAGGAATGTTTTGATGGAAACTGGCAGACAGTTGTACAAGGTTGAAATGGTTTGCTGTTGCGCATGCGTACGTGTGTGTGTGTGTATACGCTTGTCTAAACCTAACATCTCCTATCAGCCCCATAGAGCCAAATGACTGACTCCAACTCACCACTTAGAGGAACATTAGGAGTTTACGTTAGGAACACTGGGAGCCAACTTTCAGTCACAACAAAGTCACAAGCTTGACATATTTAAAGCTTTTCTGATGTAATTACAGTCAGTTATAAAACCTAAAAACACAAACGCTAAAACCCCAGGTGAATTTAGTCTTTCTACCAATTTTTAGTTTTGACGTTGAAAGCAATAAGTTGAAGCCTATAATGCCAAATTAAAATATCAAAACAATTCCTGTCTGATGTCTTGAGAATTCCTCCGTTTTGCGAAGCTCAGCAGAACTTTAGTTTCAGTGGTGCTCGTCTAGTGAGAGCAGAGCAGTGATGCCTCATAGGGTGAGTCTTCACTCATTCATTTCATTCCTTTTCTCATCCCTCCCTCCTTCTCTTTCTTCCCTTTGTCTCAGGAGGAGAAAGGGTTCTCCCGGACGGCCTCAGTCAAGTGTCTGCTCATCTGATCTGAATATTTTATATTTAAGACAAGTAAGGCTTCGCGCACACGCACCCACACCCACAAACACACACACAGTGGATTAATGGGTGGAACGCTTTCTTCCTCTCCAACTCAGCCACACACTTGCATAAAAGATGTCAGGCCTCGACACAGACACAGCCCCTTTACTATGTGCCACGGTGTCCACTCAGCACCACACGGTAAATCCCAGGCCTATGTAATAACAGGTTAGCCAGCACTCAAGTGTGTGTGTTTTCTTTCTAACAGGGCACTAAAGTTCTACTCTTCACAAACTACTACTAGAGGTTCACAGATCTCCTAGGACCAGACCAGATCTCCTAGGACCAGTCTTTCCCAGCCTAAGACACACTCTTTCAACACTTCTGGTTTTTAGAGGCAGACCAAAGTCACACATTTAAAGGGATAGTTAATCCAAAGCACCCTTTAAGGTAATACATCTGTTCATGTTTGGTTTATTCACCTGGCCAATGTCTCCGAAATACAACCTTTGTTTGTATTCGTGGCAAAAACCCCAATGTAAGTCAATATCAACGATATTAGCATTTCTGCGTTTCATGTCTAATTCCACGTATTTTATATGAACTCTCCCAAAAAGGCAAGGTCAGGGTAAATACCAGCTCTTACATCGAGAAAATAACTCAAAAAGACAGTCATTTCCTGCAAACTGAAGCTGTTCTGCATGAATTGTTGTTGTGTCCGACGATAGATAAGGCGGTCTGAAAACCATCTCATTGGCCGAAACAGAAAGCAGAAAGTATGATGACTTATTGGTGCCTCCACAGCCTCTTATTGTGTGACATGGGACAGGATGCAATATGATGGAGTGGAAGGGGAATGTGTGAAAAAGCCTCTCTATGTATGTATGTATGTATGTATGTATGTGTGTATGTGTGTATGTGTGTGTGTGTGTGAATGACATTTTATTTTCATGTCAAATCCCCAGTTGGCAACCCATCCCTTACAGGATTCATTGGCACACAAACAACCATTACAATAATGTACAGTGATAATTCCTCTGGTGTTCTCATAAAGAATGAGAAGTAAATCAATACAAAACATTAGATAAGGTTATCTAAGTAATATGAATAACTACAATACCTTAACATGAAATGGAAGGCGTTTAAACCCGCTCTGACACAGAGGTATAGGCCTATACTGTACATATGTGCATTTCACTGTCTGTCTGGTGATAAATATGTTTAGAATTTAATTATAGGTCGCCCTTTTTCTTTCATTCCAGGCTTTATCAAAACATTCAGCACACAAAGCAAACGGAAATACGTTTTTGTGTGTGTGTGTGTGTGTGTGTGCATGTGTTTGAGTAGATACGTTTGAGTGGATGCATGTCTTTCAGTAGATGTGTTTGAGTGGATGCATTCGGTTGAGTAATGTGTTTGAGTGGATGCATTCGTTTGAGTAGATGTGTTTGAGTGGATGCATTCGTTTGAGTAGATGTGTTTGTGTGTGTGCATGTGTTTGAGTGGATGCATTCGTTTGAGTGGATGCATGTGTTTGAGTGGATGCATGTGTTTGAGTGGATGCATGTGTTTGAGTGGATGCATGTGTTTGAGTGGATGCATTCGTTTGAGTAGATGCATGTGTTTGAGTGGATGCGTGTGTTTGAGTGGATGCGTGTGTTTGAGTGGATGCATGTGTTTGAGTAGATGCATGCGTTTGAGTGGATGCGTTTGAGTGGATGCATGCGTTTGAGTAGATGCGTTTGAGTGGATGCATGTCTTTCAGTAGATGTGTTTGAGTGGATGCATTCGTTTGAGTAGATGTGTTTGTGTGTGTGCATGTGTTTGAGTGGATGCATTCGTTTGAGTGGATGCATGTGTTTGAGTGGATGCATGTGTTTGAGTGGATGCATGTGTTTGAGTGGATGCATGTGTTTGAGTGGATGCATGTGTTTGAGTGGATGCATTCGTTTGAGTAGATGCATGTGTTTGAGTGGATGCGTGTGTTTGAGTGGATGCATGTGTTTGAGTGGATGCATGTGTTTGAGTGGATGCATGTGTTTGAGTAGATGCATGTGTTTGAGTGGATGCATGTGTTTGAGTAGATGCATGTGTTTGAGTAGATGCGTTTGAGTGGATGCATGCGTTTGAGTGGATGCATGTGTTTGAGTAGATGCGTTTGAGTGGATGCATGCGTTTGAGTGGATGCATGTGTTTGAGTAGATGCATGTGTTTGAGTAGATGCGTTTGAGTGGATGCATGCGTTTGAGTGGATGCATGTGTTTGAGTGGATGTGTTTGTGTGGATGCATTTGTTTGAGTAGATGTGTTTGAGTGGATGCATGTGGTTGAGTGGATGTGTTTGAGTGGATGCATGTGTTTGAGTAGATGTGTTTGAGTGGATGCATTCGTTTGAGTAGATGTGTTTGAGTGGATGCATGTGTTTGAGTGGATGCATGTGTTTGAGTGGATGCATGTGTTTGAGTAGATGTGTTTGAGTGGATGCATTCGTTTGAGTGGATGCATGTGTTTGAGTGGATGCATGTGTTTGAGTGGATGCGTTTGTTTGAGTGGATGCATGTGTTTGAGTGGATGCATTCGTTTGAGTAGATGTGTTTGAGTGGATGCATGCGTTTGAGTGGATGCATGTGTTTGAGTGGATGTGTTTGAGAGGATGCATGTGTTTGAGTAGATGCGTTTGAGAGGATGCATGCGTTTGAGAGGATGCATGTGTTTGAGTGGATGCATGTGTTTGAGTAGATGCGTTTGAGAGGATGCATGCGTTTGAGTGGATGCATGTGTTTGAGTGGATGCATGTGTTTGAGTAGATGCGTTTGAGAGGATGCATGTGTTTGAGTAGATGCGTTTGAGAGGATGCATGCGTTTGAGTGGATGCATGTGTTTGAGTGGATGCATGTGTTTGAGTAGATGCGTTTGAGAGGATGCATGTGTTTGAGTAGATGCGTTTGAGAGGATGCATGTGTTTGAGTGGATGCATGTGTTTGAGTGGATGCATGTGTTTGAGTGGATGCATGTGTTTGAGTGGATGCATGTGTTTGAGTAGATGCATGTGTTTGAGTGGATGCATTCGTTTGAGTAGATGTGTTTGTGTGTGTGCATGTGTTTGAGTGGATGCATGTGTTTGAGTGGATGCATTCGTTTGAGTGGATGCATGTGTTTGAGTGGATGCATGTGTTTGAGTGGATGCATGTGTTTGAGTGGATGCATGTGTTTGAGTGGATGCATTCGTTTGAGTAGATGCATGTGTTTGAGTGGATGCGTGTGTTTGAGTGGATGCATGTGTTTGAGTGGATGCATGTGTTTGAGTAGATGCATGTGTTTGAGTAGATGCGTTTGAGTGGATGCATGCGTTTGAGTGGATGCATGTGTTTGAGTAGATGCATGTGTTTGAGTAGATGCGTTTGAGTGGATGCATGCGTTTGAGTGGATGCATGTGTTTGAGTAGATGCATGTGTTTGAGTAGATGCGTTTGAGTGGATGCATGCGTTTGAGTGGATGCATGTGTTTGAGTGGATGTGTTTGTGTGGATGCATTTGTTTGAGTAGATGTGTTTGAGTGGATGCATGTGGTTGAGTGGATGTGTTTGAGTGGATGCATGTGTTTGAGTAGATGTGTTTGAGTGGATGCATTCGTTTGAGTAGATGTGTTTGAGTGGATGCATGTGTTTGAGTGGATGCATGTGTTTGAGTGGATGCATGTGTTTGAGTAGATGTGTTTGAGTGGATGCATTCGTTTGAGTGGATGCATGTGTTTGAGTGGATGCATGTGTTTGAGTGGATGCGTTTGTTTGAGTGGATGCATGTGTTTGAGTAGATGTGTTTGAGTGGATGCATTCGTTTGAGTAGATGTGTTTGAGTGGATGCATGCGTTTGAGTGGATGCATGTGTTTGAGTGGATGTGTTTGAGAGGATGCATGTGTTTGAGTAGATGCGTTTGAGAGGATGCATGCGTTTGAGAGGATGCATGTGTTTGAGTTGATGCATGTGTTTGAGTAGATGCGTTTGAGAGGATGCATGTGTTTGAGTAGATGCGTTTGAGAGGATGCATGTGTTTGAGTGGATGCATGTGTTTGAGTGGATGCATGTGTTTGAGTAGATGCATGTGTTTGAGTAGATGTGTTTGAGAGGATGCATGTGCTTGAGTGGATGCATGTGTTTGAGTGGATGCATGTGTTTGAGTAGATGCGTTTGAGAGGATGCATGTGTTTGAGTAGATGCGTTTGAGAGGATGCATGTGTTTGAGTGGATGCGTTTGAGTGGATGCATGTGTTTGAGTAGATGCATGTGTTTGAGTAGATGCGTTTGAGAGGATGCATGTGTTTGAGTGGATGCATGTGTTTGAGTGGATGCATGTGTTTGAGTGGATGCATGTGTTTGAGTAGATGCATGTGTTTGAGTAGATGTGTTTGAGAGGATGCATGTGTTTGAGTGGATGCATGTGTTTGAGTGGATGCATGTGTTTGAGTGGATGCATGTGTTTGAGTGGATGCATGTGTTTGAGAGGATGCATGCGTTTGAGTAGATGTGTTTGAGTGGATGCATGTGTTTGAGTGGATGCGTGTGTTTGAGTGGATGTGTTTGAGAGGATGCATGCGTTTGAGTAGATGTATGAGTTTGAGTGGATGTGTTTGAGTGGATGCGTGTGTTTGAGTGGATGCGTTTGAGTGGATGCGTTTGAGTGGATGCATGAGTTTGAGTGGATGCGTTTGAGTGGATGCATGCGTTTGAGTGGATGCATGTGTTTGAGTAGATGCATGTGTTTGAGTAGATGCGTTTGAGTGGATGCATGCGTTTGAGTGGATGCATGTGTTTGAGTGGATGTGTTTGTGTGGATGCATTTGTTTGAGTAGATGTGTTTGAGTGGATGCATGTGGTTGAGTGGATGTGTTTGAGTGGATGCATGTGTTTGAGTAGATGTGTTTGAGTGGATGCATTCGTTTGAGTAGATGTGTTTGAGTGGATGCATGTGTTTGAGTGGATGCATGTGTTTGAGTGGATGCATGTGTTTGAGTAGTGTTTGAGTGGATGCATTCGTTTGAGTGGATGCATGTGTTTGAGTGGATGCATGTGTTTGAGTGGATGCGTTTGTTTGAGTGGATGCATGTGTTTGAGTAGATGTGTTTGAGTGGATGCATTCGTTTGAGTAGATGTGTTTGAGTGGATGCATGCGTTTGAGTGGATGCATGTGTTTGAGTGGATGTGTTTGAGAGGATGCATGTGTTTGAGTAGATGCGTTTGAGAGGATGCATGCGTTTGAGAGGATGCATGTGTTTGAGTGGATGCGTTTGAGAGGATGCATGTGTTTGAGTAGATGCGTTTGAGAGGATGCATGTGTTTGAGTGGATGCATGTGTTTGAGTGGATGCATGTGTTTGAGTAGATGCATGTGTTTGAGTAGATGTGTTTGAGAGGATGCATGTGCTTGAGTGGATGCATGTGTTTGAGTGGATGCATGTGTTTGAGTAGATGCGTTTGAGAGGATGCATGTGTTTGAGTAGATGCGTTTGAGAGGATGCATGTGTTTGAGTGGATGCGTTTGAGTGGATGCATGTGTTTGAGTAGATGCATGTGTTTGAGTAGATGCGTTTGAGAGGATGCATGTGTTTGAGTGGATGCATGTGTTTGAGTGGATGCATGTGTTTGAGTGGATGCATGTGTTTGAGTAGATGCATGTGTTTGAGTAGATGCATGTGTTTGAGTAGATGTGTTTGAGAGGATGCATGTGTTTGAGTGGATGCATGTGTTTGAGTGGATGCATGTGTTTGAGTGGATGCATGTGTTTGAGTGGATGCATGTGTTTGAGTGGATGCATGTGTTTGAGAGGATGCATGCGTTTGAGTAGATGCATGTGTTTGAGTGGATGCATGTGTTTGAGTGGATGCGTGTGTTTGAGTGGATGTGTTTGAGAGGATGCATGCGTTTGAGTAGATGTATGAGTTTGAGTGGATGTGTTTGAGTGGATGCGTGTGTTTGAGTGGATGCGTGTGTTTGAGTGGATGCGTTTGAGTGGATGCGTTTGAGTGGATGCATGAGTTTGAGTGGATGCGTTTGAGTGGATGCATGCGTTTGAGTGGATGCGTTTGAGAGGATGCATGTGTTTGAGTGGATGCATGTGTTTGAGTGGATGCATGTGTTTGAGTAGATGCATGTGTTTGAGTAGATGTGTTTGAGAGGATGCATGTGCTTGAGTGGATGCATGTGTTTGAGTGGATGCATGTGTTTGAGTAGATGCGTTTGAGAGGATGC
Source organism: Oncorhynchus clarkii lewisi (assembly GCF_045791955.1). Taxonomy (NCBI): domain Eukaryota; kingdom Metazoa; phylum Chordata; class Actinopteri; order Salmoniformes; family Salmonidae; genus Oncorhynchus; species Oncorhynchus clarkii. The sequence continues at coordinate 114,632 of NW_027261031.1, forward strand.
ATGTGTTTGAGTAGATGCGTTTGAGAGGATGCATGTGTTTGAGTGGATGCGTTTGAGTGGATGCATGTGTTTGAGTAGATGCATGTGTTTGAGTAGATGCGTTTGAGAGGATGCATGTGTTTGAGTGGATGCATGTGTTTGAGTGGATGCATGTGTTTGAGTGGATGCATGTGTTTGAGTAGATGCATGTGTTTGAGTAGATGCATGTGTTTGAGTAGATGTGTTTGAGAGGATGCATGTGTTTGAGTGGATGCATGTGTTTGAGTGGATGCATGTGTTTGAGTGGATGCATGTGTTTGAGTGGATGCATGTGTTTGAGTGGATGCATGTGTTTGAGAGGATGCATGCGTTTGAGTAGATGCATGTGTTTGAGTGGATGCATGTGTTTGAGTGGATGTGTTTGAGAGGATGCATGCGTTTGAGTAGATGTATGAGTTTGAGTGGATGTGTTTGAGTGGATGCGTGTGTTTGAGTGGATGCGTGTGTTTGAGTGGATGCGTTTGAGTGGATGCGTTTGAGTGGATGCATGAGTTTGAGTGGATGCGTTTGAGTGGATGCATGCGTTTGAGTGGATGCATGCGTGTGTGGAAATACTTAGAAGACGAGCCAATGTTTTGGAGCGTATCGTTTCTGACAGGAAAGGCTTCAGACGTTTAAAACAGCGCTGTTGAATTTCATTTCTGTCAAAACCAGAACATAGGCCAGGAGCAGTAGGAGAGAGAGAGACAGACAGAGAGAGAGAAATGTACAGAGCTGAGCAGACTACACCACTTCTCCTAAGCTCAACAGGACTTTCTGGGGTAAATTCTGTATAAAAAAAACAGGTAAATAGCAGCACTGTCAAATGAAGCTCAGCCTAGATTAGGCTGGTATTACATCATGGCTGAAGCACACAGCAGGGTGGAAGACAAAGGTAATCAGAGGGCTGTGGGAGGAATAGGCACTGGAATAGACAGAGAGAAATAAAAGGATGAGAGGGAGAGAGAGAAAGGGCCTTCCTTTTGAAATGAAGCTAGCTTTCTGCCATTAGAGGAGAGGACGGAGAAGGACAGTGGTATAGACCATAACAAGTGAAGAAAACAGAAGAAAAAGAAAGAGAGCAGAAAGACAGAGGAAGAGAGAGCTAGCGTGAGAGAGAAAAGACAGACAGAAAGAGAGATAATTTCCAGCTATGATCATCAGAATTCCTATAGCATGAGATCAGTCTTCCACTGACAAGTAATGACACAATATGAAACCTATGTACACTGAGTGAACAAAACATTAAACCCCGTTTTTTATTGAGTTGCTCCCCTTTTTGCCCTCAGAACAGCCTCAATTGTCAAAAGCGTTCCACAGGGATGCTGTCCCATGTTGGCTCAAATGCTTCCCACGGTTGTGTCAAGTTGGTTGGATGTCCTTTGGGTGGTGGACCATTCATGATACACACGGGAAACGGTTGAGCATGGAGAAACCCGGCAGCAGTGCGCCTGGCACCTACTATCATACCCCATTCAAAGGCACTTAAATATTTTGTCTTACCCATTCACCCTCTGAATGGCACACATACACAATCCATCTCTCAATTGTCTCAAGGATTAAAAATCCTCCTTCATCAACACTGATTGAAGTGGATTTAACAAGTGACATCAATAAGGGGTCATATCTTTCACCTGGATTAAACCTGGTGTATGTGTGTGTAACAGTTCCTTCCAAAATATATGCCTATATTAATAATATTGTCATTCCTGACCAATGTACATCTGTTTGTGTCCCAAATGCCCCCCTATTCCCTATATAGTGCAAAACGTATGGCAAAAAATCTATGGGCCCTGGTCAAAAGTAGTGCACTATATAGGGAATAGGGTGGCATTTGAGACTCAAACCTTTGTGTTGTACAGGTAACTTCTTATGCTGTTTCCTGACATAGTTGGATTCTGTTGAAAGCTGCACCACATCTAGGTCAAGGACATTTTTTATACACACACACGAACACACGCGCACACACACAGCAGTAGTTTGTCACACACGCACACAACACACACACACACACACACCCACATAACACACACACACAGACAACACACACACACACCTGGTGGTCTGCTTTGTGCTGGACAGGATTAAAGGCAGCATGGGGTCCAATTAGACTTCCAAAAACAACCACGGTGTAGGAGGAGCTACTGCTGTGTTTGTGTCTCAGAGAGAGAGAGAGTGTGTGTATGTGTGTGTGTGTGTGTGTGTGTGTGTGTGTGTGTGTGTGTGTGTGTCAGAGGGAGAGAAAGAGAGAGCGAGAGAGAGGAGAGGGGGCATAGCAGCAGCTTTACTGTTTCCTATAGCAGGTTATCATAGACTAGCAGCAGCTTTACTGTTTCCTGTAGCAGGTTATCACAGACTAACAGCAGCTTTACTGTTTCCTGTAGCAGGTTATCACAGACTAACAGCAGCTTTACTGTTTCCTGTAGCAGGTTATCACAGACTAACAGCAGCTTTACTGTTTCCTGTAGCAGGTTATCACAGACTAACAGCAGCTTTACTGTTTCCTGTAGCAGGTTATCACAGACTAACAGCAGCTTTACTGTTTCCTGTAGCAGGTTATCACAGACTAACAGCAGCTTTACTGTTTCCTGTAGCAGGTTATCACAAACTAACAGCAGCTTTACTGTTTCCTGTAGCAGGTTATCACAGACTAACAGCAGCTTTACTGTTTCCTGTAGCAGGTTATCACAGACTAACAGCAGCTTTACTGTTTCCTGTAGCAGGTTATCACAGACTAACAGCAGCTTTACTGTTTCCTATAGCAGGTTATCACAGACTAACAGCAGCTTCACTGTTTCCTATAGCAGGTTATCATAGACTAGCAGCAGCTTTACTGTTTCCTATAGCAGGTTATCACAGACTAACAGCAGCTTTACTGTTTCCTGTAGCAGGTTATCACAGACTAACAGCAGCTTTACTGTTTCCTGTAGCAGGTTATCACAGACTAACAGCAGCTTTACTGTTTCCTATAGCAGGTTATCACAGACTAACAGCAGCTTTACTGTTTCCTATAGCAGGTTATCATAGACTAGCAGCAGCTTTACTGTTTCCTGTAGCAGGTTATCACAGACTAGCAGCAGCTTTACTGTTTCCTGTAGCAGGTTATCACAGACTAACAGCAGCTTTACTGTTTCCTATAGCAGGTTATCACAGACTAACAGCAGCTCTACTGTTTCCTGTAGCAGGTTATCACAGACTAACAGCAGCTTTACTGTTTCCTATAGCAGGTTATCACAGACTAACAGCAGCTTTACTGTTTCCTGTAGCAGGTTATCACAGACTAACAGCAGCTTTACTGTTTCCTGTAGCAGGTTATCACAGACTAACAGCAGCTTTACTGTTTCCTATAGCAGGTTATCATAGACTAACAGCAGGCAGCTTTACTGTTTCCTGTAGCAGGTTATCACAGACTAACAGCAGCTTTACTGTTTCCTATAGCAGGTTATCACAGACTAACAGCAGCTTTACTGTTTCCTATAGCAGGTTATCATAGACTAACAGCAGGCAGCTTTACTGTTTCCTGTAGCAGGTTATCACAGACTAACAGCAGCTTTACTGTTTCCTGTAGCAGGTTATCACAGACTAACAGCAGCTTTACTGTTTCCTGTAGCAGGTTATCATAGACTAACAGCAGCTTTACTGTTTCCTACAGCAGGTTATCACAGACTAACAGCAGCTTTACTGTTTCCTACAGCAGGTTATCACAGACTAACAGCAGCTTTACTGTTTCCTATAGCAGGTTATCATAGACTAACAGCAGCTTTACTGTTTCCTATAGCAGGTTATCACAGACTAACAGCAGCTTTACTGTTTCCTATAGCAGGTTATCACAGACTAACAGCAGCTTTACTGTTTCCTGTAGCAGGTTATCACAGACTAAAAGCAGCTTTACTGTTTCCTATAGCAGGTTATCACAAACTAACAGCAGCTTTACTGTTTCCTATAGCAGGTTATCACAAACTAACAGCAGCTTTACTGTTTCCTTTAGCAGGTTATCACAGACTAACAGCAGCTTTACTGTTTCCTGTAGCAGGTTATCACAGACTAACAGCAGCTTTACTGTTTCCTATAGCAGGTTATCACAAACTAACAGCAGCTTTACTGTTTCCTATAGCAGGTTATCACAAACTAACAGCAGCTTTACTGTTTCCTGTAGCAGGTTATCACAGACTAACAGCAGCTTTACTGTTTCCTGTAGCAGGTTATCACAGACTAACAGCAGCTTTACTGTTTCCTATAGCAGGTTATCACAGACTAACAGCAGCTTTACTGTTTCCTGTAGCAGGTTATCACAGACTAACAGCAGCTTTACTGTTTCCTGTAGCAGGTTATCACAGACTAACAGCAGCTTTACTGTTTCCTGTAGCAGGTTATCACAGACTAACAGCAGCTTTACTGTTTCCTATAGCAGGTTATCACAGACTAACAGCAGCTTTACTGTTTCCTGTAGCAGGTTATCACAGACTAACAGCAGCTTTACTGTTTCCTGTAGCAGGTTATCACAGACTAACAGCAGCTTTACTGTTTCCTGTAGCAGGTTATCACAGACTAACAGCAGCTTTACTGTTTCCTATAGCAGGTTATCACAGACTAACAGTAGCTTTACTGTTTCATATAGCAGGTTATCACAGACTAACAGCAGCTTTACTGTTTCCTATAGCAGGTTATCACAGACTAACAGCAGCTTTACTGTTTCCTTTAGCAGGTTATCACAGACTAACAGCAGCTTTACTGTTTCCTGTAGCAGGTTATCACAGACTAACAGCAGCTTTACTGTTTCCTGTAGCAGGTTATCACAGACTAACAGCAGCTTTACTGTTTCCTATAGCAGGTTATCACAGACTAACAGCAGCTTTACTGTTTCATATAGCAGGTTATCACAGACTAACAGCAGCTTTACTGTTTCCTGTAGCAGGTTATCACAGACTAGCAGCAGCTTTAGTGACTTTTCAGTGCTGACATTTACATTTGAAACAGGTTCTCTCACACCTTTTCTTCATCTTCCCTGTTTTCCCACTTTTAATGTGTTACTCTTCAAAGACTTGCTGGTCTTGCCTTGGAGCATTCATCAGAGCGGTCCTGAAACCCTACTCTTCCACCCTTCCTTGTCATTTCCTCCCCCACCCAGGGCAGTGCCGCCCAGCCCCAACGGAGGACTGAGAGGGCAGTGCCCATCTTACAAGTGCCACCACACCCCCTGACCTGGCATAAAGAGCGGAGACTGACAGAAGTATGTGAGTATCTCTCACTCTTACACACAATGTACCCATTAACTGAACATGCCCATGCCAACTGCTCACAAAGGTTGTACCTGAATGTGAGCACCCACATGCACACACACACAGAGAATCGTAGATACACACAGACCTAACAATAGTGGGAAAAGGCCTGGGAATCCTCAATACACCAGAATACACCAGAATACTGCTTTTGAACCATAGTCCATAGTCCATTTCATGCATAAATACCGAAGAATAAAGCCTGAGAATTAAAGGTTTGATTTCTAAACATGACATATAATCCTGAACCGTAGTTCAGAAACCTCAACATGAGTTGTATTTATGAACCGTAGTTCACATCACACACACACACACAAATATGGAGGTATTCAATCTTTCCTAGTGAACGTTAAAGCAGGTTACGTGTCAAAGGCACTTCACTACGGTTTAAACTACACATCTGAGTGGCAGCAGATTGCTCTCGTGTGTGTGGAAGCATTGTGGAGAGAGAGAGAGAGAAAGAAAGCACAGTAACAAGCCGGGGAAGATGTCCCATTGTCCTATTCATTAGCCTGGTACACACACCCGTACACACACCCGTAGACACACCCGTAGACTACTCATCACACAGAGGACAGAGTGGTGGGGAGATCAGCCAATAAAAAAGATAGAGAGAATAGAGAGAGAAATCAGATCAGACCAAGAGACAGATCAGAAAGACAGAGTGGTGACAACAAATCTAATCCTCTAGGGGTGAGGTGAGGTTCCACCAATCAAGGCCTTTCCATCCAATCAACATGCGGAGCTTAGATCCAGATACTCCCCCAACAAAGGAGCACAATATGGAACTAAATCCATCATGTTCCATTCAATCCAGCAGGAAATGGATTACCAATAAAGAAGGTGACTGCTCAAACAGGAATGTATCATTTTGTAATACAAATTTGCTTGAACTTGGGTTCACCGCGAATAACACTGGATGGAATTATAGATACTTGTGAGGGGGAGGAGGAGGAGGAGGAGGAGGAGGAGGAGGAGGAGAGCAGAGGAGGATAAAGACATGACAGGAGACATGTGTTTGTGTAACTGACACCTTGGCTCTGGTTGAGAATGTCATTCTCCAGACAGATTGGACTTAAGTAACAGACATGAAAATGCTCTGTACAGTAGGATCGGGTTAGCTGTGTGTGTGTGTGTGTGTGTGTGTGTGTGTGTGTGTGTGTGTGTGTGTGTGTGTGTGTGTGTGTGTGTGTGTGTGTGTGTGTGTGTGTGTGTGTGTGTGTGTGTGTGTGTGTGTGTGTGTGTTCTAGATAGATTTAACTGATAGTAACACAAACATAAAGCCACAAAGACAACGTACTGTAGGATCAGGTTAGTGATATTGTTAACAATACACCACTATGTGTCACCGTGTCTCTCTCCTGGTTGACTAGTGGAAAACAGGGCTGTTTAGAAACAACACTGTCCTGTTGAAATGATGCTGGCAGCATAGAGGCAGACAGCAACACACACACAACCTTTGACCCTAACCTGATGTGACTGACTTTCAACCTGAGTTGTCTGCATGACTACAGAACAAATTATACCTCTGAGCTAAATCTCATAGCTAACATCAATCTTCTGGGCCTGTGTTCTCAAACCCAGTTGAAGTGCTGATCTAGGGTCAGTTTACTGTAAATCATAATGATTAAGAAGGGGTATCTCATTCTGATTCAGCATTCCTACTTAGATACTTTGAGAATATGCACTCAAGCGTCAAGCGTCTCTGAGTGGGAGTGCTGACTTAGGATCAGTTTGGCCTTTTAGATCCCTATTATGAAGAATACATGGATGAAAACATACTCTGAGATGCTTTGTGAATACAGGCCCTGGTCGGAGGGATTGTCATTGCATAAGCTTTAGTTCAGTGAACCACCTCTGCTACGGTGACTCAGACACAAAGAAGAAAATAGGAGAGTCACCAAAGCACATTGACCCCCATTTACTCTCTAGTAAAAACTCATGCCATTAAACTCAAACCCAAATATTACCATGCTCCACAAAGAGAGTTTTTGGCTGAGAGTGCAGGGCGAATAGTTAAGAGGGAGAAACGACACACACGATACTCAGGGTGAATATTTAGAGAGAGAAACGACACACACGATACTCAGGGTGAATATTTAGAGGGAGAAACGACACACACGATACTCGGGGTGAATATTTAGAGAGAGAAACGACACACACGATACTCAGGGTGAATATTTAGAGAGAGAAACGATACACACGATACTCAGGGTGAATATTTAGAGAGAGAAACGACACACGATACTCAGGGTGAATATTTAGAGAGAGAAACGATACACGATACTCAGGGTGAATATTTAGAGAGAGAAACGACACACGATACTCAGGGTGAATATTTAGAGAGAGAAACGACACACGATACTCAGGGTGAATAGTTAGAGGGAGAAATGACACACGCGATACTCAGGGTGAATATTTAGAGAGAGAAACAACACACGATACTCAGGGTGAATAGTTAGTGGGAGAAATGACACACACGATACTCAGGGTGAATATTTAGAGAGAGAAACGATACACACGATACTCAGGGTGAATATTTAGAGGGAGAAGCGACACACACGATACTCAGGGTGAATATTTAGAGAGAGAAACGATACACACGATACTCAGGGTGAATATTTAGAGAGAGAAACGATACACACGATACTCAGGGTGAATAGTTAGAGGGAGAAATGACACACACGATACTCAGGGTGAATATTTAGAGAGAGAAACGATACACACGATACTCAGGGTGGATATTTAGAGGGAGAAACGACACACATGATACTCAGGGTGAATATTTAGAGAGAGAAACGATACACACGATACTCAGGGTGAATATTTAGAGGGAGAAACGACACACACGATACTCAGGGTGAATATTTAGAGAGAGAAACGATACACACGATACTCAGGGTGAATATTTAGAGAGAGAAACGATACACACGATACTCAGGGTGAATAGTTAGAGGGAGAAATGACACACACGATACTCAGGGTGAATATTTAGAGAGAGAAACGATACACACGATACTCAGGGTGAATATTTAGAGGGAGAAACGACACACATGATACTCAGGGTGAATATTTAGAGAGAAACAACACACGATACTCAGGGTGAATATTTAGAGAGAAACAACACACGATACTCAGGGTGAATAGTTAGAGGGAGAAATGACACACACGATACTCAGGGTGAATATTTAGAGAGAGAAACAACACACGATACTCAGGGTGAATATTTAGAGAGAGAAACAACACACGATACTCAGGGTGAATATTTAGAGAGAGAAACAACACACGATACTCAGGGTGAATAGTTAGAGAGAAACAACACACGATACTCAGGGTGAATATTTAGAGAGAGAAACAACACACGATACTCAGGGTGAATATTTAGAGAGAGAAACAACACACGATACTCAGGGTGAATATTTAGAGAGAGAAACAACACACGATACTCAGGGTGAATATTTAGAGAGAGAAACAACACACGATACTCAGGGTGAATATTTAGAGAGAGAAACAACACACGATACTCAGGGTGAATATTTAGAGAGAGAAACAACACACGATACTCAGGGTGAATATTTAGAGGGAGATGTCATATTGGGCAGTACAAAATGTGATAAAGTACCGTTCCTAGGCAGTCATTGAAAATAATAATTTGTTCTTGCCTAGTTATTGCCTGACTTGCCTAGTTAAATAAAGGTTAAAAATGTTTTAAATATCCAAGGTTGACACAAACTGGATCCAGAGATGGAGAAGAGAAAGACTGGTCACTCTCTCAACACCAAGCCAACAGAAAAACTGACTGGAAAGCATCTCTCATCTTTGTTCCATCTCTTAACCATGTGGACATGCTCACTCTGTTGCACTCTCTACCCTGCTGAGCACCCACTACGCGCACACACACACACACACACACACACGCACACACGCAGACACGCAGACACACACACACACACACGCAGACACACACACACACACGCAGACACACACACACGGTAAGGAGTACATTCTACAGTAGTGCACTGGACCATATTCCACCTGGGAAGCTCCCCAAAACCAACACATTCAACACTAACTGACTGACTGTGTGTGTGTGTGTGTTTGTGCCTGCGAGCTTGTGTGCATACACGTGTCTGTTTGTATGTGTGTGTGCGTGCGTGTGTGTTTGTTTCTGCGAGATTGTGTGCCTACACGTGTGTGTGTGTGTGTGTGTGTGTGAGTGTTTGTGCCTGCGAGGGTGTGTGCCTGCGTCTGTGTGTGTGTGTGTGTGTGTGTGTGTGTGTGTGTGTGTGTGTGTGTGTGTGTGTGTGTGGGTGTGTGTGTGGGTGTGTGCGTGCGTGTGAATGCATCCATTCACTCCTCTCATCTCCTCTCCAGATGAGTCCAGACTCTAGCCAGCCTTTCCTATTTCACCTGGCTCTCTACCATGGAATCTACAGCCCTAATGTACCTCAACAGGAAAAAACACATGAACCATTATGCAACATAAACATTCATTAATATGACCAAATAGCCTGCTTCATAACAGCTGTCAGCTATCACAGCATTATTTAGCATGATTAAAGATATGTACATAGAAACATAGTCCATCTAGCCTGTTGGTGGATCAGTGTGCTCCTACACATACTATTCTACTCTGTATGTCACACACACACAATATCTGTGTCTGTCAGAGGAAATGTTGACTTGACCTAGGGGTCAACGTTAGTTCTGCTACCCTCAGCACACACTGAGCACACACACACACACGGTAGAGCTGATTTAAAGAGGATAGCATGCACACACACACACGGTAGAGCTGATTTAAAGAGGATAGCATGCACACACACACACGGTAGAGCTGATTTAAAGAGGATAGCATGCGCACACACACACACACACACACACACACGGTAGAGCTGATTTAAAGAGGATAGCATGCACATACACACACAGTAGAGCTGATTTAAAGAGGATAGCATGCACACACACACACGGTAGAGCTGATTTAAAGAGGATAGCATGCACACACATGGTAGAGCTGATGTAAAGAGGATAGCATGCACACACACACACACACGGTAGAGCTGATTTAAAGAGGACAGCATGCACACACACACACGGTAGAGCTGATTTAAAGAGGATAGCATGCACACACACACAGGCAGGCCCCAACAATTCACACCAAAGCCATCCTGGTGCCATAACATGCTGGGTTAGCACATACAGTGACCTCCACCCAGCCAAACCCCTGAAGACAGAGAGAGAGAGAGATCAAAACCTTGACAAGGCACAGGCTCAGTGAGCACAGCGTTGCCATTGAGAAGGTAGACACAGGAAAACCTGGCTCCCTGTAGAGGAAAGGCTGTGCAACCACTGCACCACAGCAGAACCCAAGACAGATCTGCATTTCCTGACTAAATGTAAAAAATATTAAGGAATTAAGTGTCATTTCCCAAATTTGAAACCCTTATTGAAGGTTTCAAAGACCTCTCTGATGAGAATAGGCTACCTGTCCTGTTGGGGGAAGACTCAGAGAGCTGTGGGTTGGCAGCGCACTACATTGCTGCCTGCCATAAGATGAGGGACAGTGTCTAACAGACCAACCAACCAGCACATGTCCTCTATGTTATTGTTACTGTCCATTGTATGGTTATTTTTACCCTTGATTATTGTTGCTACTGATTGTCCAGTGACAAAGTATGCTTTGGCAATATGTACATTGTTACATCATGCCAATAACGCAATTTAAATGAGAGATGAAATTAGAGGTTTGGAGAAACGGAGAAGAGAAACATCTGTGGAGAGAAGTTCGGGAGCCCAAGTGACTCATCGGTCTAAGGCGATGCATCTCAGTGCAAGAGGCGACACTACAGTCCCTGGTTCAAATCCAGGCTGAATCACATCCGGCCATTATTGGGAGTCCCATAGGGCAGTGCACAATTCGCCCAGCGTCGTCCGGGGTAGGCGTCATTGTAAACAAGAATTTGTTCTTAACTGACTTGCCTAGTTAAATAAAATAAATAAATAAGTGCTGTGGGCTGTAGAAGCCCCATTTGAGGGGGAACATGGAGAGATGTACTGGGGGTTGTAGAAGCCCCATGGTAACAGTACAGCATCAGGACTACTGGGGGTTGTAGAAGCCCCATGGTAACAGTACAGCATCAGGACTACTGTGGGTTGTAGAAGCCTCATGGTAACAGTACAGCATCAGGACTACTGTGGGTTGTAGAAGCCTCATGGTAACAGTACAGCATCAGGACTACTGTGGGTTGTAGAAGCCTCATGGTAACAGTACAGCATCAGGACTACTGTGGGTTGTAGAAGCCCCATGGTAACAGTACAGCATCAGGACTACTGTGGGTTGTAGAAGCCTCATGGTAACAGTACAGCATCAGGACTACTGTGGGTTGTAGAAGCCTCATGGTAACAGTACAGCATCAGGACTACTGTGGGTTGTAGAATCCCCATGGTAACAGTACAGCATCAGGACTACTGTGGGTTGTAGAAGCACCATGGTAAGAGTACAGCATCAGGACTACTGTGGGTTGTAGAAGCCTCATGGTAACAGTACAGCATCAGGACTACTGTGGGTTGTAGAAGCACCATGGTAAGAGTACAGCATCAGGACTACTGTGGGTTGTAGAAGCCCCATGGTAACAGTACAGCATCAGGACTACTGTGGGTTGTAGAAGCCCCATGGTAACAGTACAGCATCATGACTACTGTGGGTTGTAGAAGCCTCATGGTAACAGTACAGCATCAGGACTACTGTGGGTTGTAGAAGCACCATGGTAAGAGTACAGCATCAGGACTACTGTGGGTTGTAGAAGCCCCATGGTAACAGTACAGCATCAGGACTACTGTGGGTTGTAGAAGCCCCATGGTAACAGTACAGCATCAGGACTACTGTGGGTTGTAGAAGCCCCATGGTAAGAGTACAGCATCAGGACTACTGTGGGTTGTAAAAGCCCCATGGTAACAGTACAGCATCAGGACTACTGGGGGGTTGTAGAAGCCCCATGGTAACAGTACAGCATCAGGACTACTGTGGGTTGTAGAAGCCCCATGGTAAGAGTACATCATCAGGACTACTGTGGGTTGTAGAAGCCCCATGGTAACAGTACAGCATCAGGACTACTGTGGGTTGTAGAAGCCTCATGGTAACAGTACAACATCAGGACTACTGTGGGTTGTAGAATCCCCATGGTAACAGCACAGCATCAGGACTACTGTGTAACTCACCAGCATAACAACCACCGCTACCAGGCATAAAAAGCCTGGACACAGAAACACAATAAACTGCCTGCACCTAGCCAAGGGTAGAACACACACACACACCAAGGACACCTTGTAAGCTACTCTCTCCCTGGCTCTGATTTGAATGAAAGGTACATGTGAATCAACATTATGTTCAGGTGGCAGAAGTCTGTTCTTACTGCTAACCTTCCAGCCTTGTAGCCTTTTCATCCCCATAGCTGCTTTAGTCACTAAAGAAACCCCTCATTTGCCTAATTCATGTCACCTATTCTGGGTCTGCAGCCCAACTGGCACCCTATTCCCTATATAGTGCACTACTTTTGACCAGGACCCATAGGGTGCCATTTGGGACGCAATCCATGTCTGCGTATCCCATCGGAATACACAGATGGTATTACATATTCTCACCCCCCAAAATATAAAGAAAGAAATGCATCTGAAATGCCAAGCTGTGTATAATAGGTTACTCTCCCCTCAGCTGTAGCTTCTCATCTTAACCCTGAGACAAGGGCTGCGGCTTGAATGGCACCCTATTCCCTATACTGTATAGTCCACTACATTTGACTGGAGCCCTATGAGCCCTTGTCAAAAGTAGTGCACATTGTAAGGACTAGGGTGGCATTTGGGACGCACACAAGGTGACAGTAGAAATAGTGTAAATCCCCGAATCAAAAGAAAAGCAGCTTTAATGAGAGAGAGGGAGATGGAGTGAGGAGAGGGAGAGATGGAATGAGAGAGCGAGAGAGAGGGGAAGAGAGAGAGGGGGAGAGATGGAGTGAGGAGAGAGAGAGCGAGAGAGGGAGAGAGAGGGAGAGAGAGGGAGCGAGAGAGAGATGGAACGAGAGAGAGCGAGAGAGAGAGGGGAAGAGAGAGAGAGAGGGAGAGAAGGAGTGAGAAAGAGAGCAGGGAGAGATGGAGAGAGAGGGGGAGATAGGGGGGTAGCACAGATATAGAGGGGGGGATGAGAGAGAAAGGGGGGGTTGAATCAGTGTGTGTAGGCGTGTGTGTACGTGTGTGTGTGCGTGTGTGTCCATTTGTCTCTCTGTAAATAGGCTCAGGCTGTCATACTTGAGTAAAAGTAAAGATACCTTAATAGAAAATGACTCAAGTAAAAGTGAAAGTCATCCAGTAAAATACTACTTTAGTAAAAGTCTAAAAGTATTTAGTTGCAAATATACTTGGGTATATAAATTAAATAGAATTGCTACAATAAAGTAAAAGTATAAATCATTTCAAATTCTTTACATAAAGTAAATCAGATGGTACCATTTTCTTGTTTTTTTTGCCACTCAGGCATCATTTACAGATAGCCAGGGGAAGACTCCAACACTCAGACATCATTTACAGATAGCCAGGGGAAGACTCCAACACTCAGGCATCATTTACAGATAGCCAGGGGAACACTCCAACACTCAGACATCATTTACAGATAGCCAGGGGAACACTCCAACACTCAGACATCATTTACAGATAGCCAGGGGAAGACTCCAACACTCAGGCATCATTTACAGATAGCCAGGGGAACACTCCAACACTCAGGCATCATTTACAGATAGCCAGGGGAACACTCCAACACTCAGGCATAATTTACAGATAGCCAGGGGCACACTCCAACACTCAGACATCATTTACAGATAGCCAGGGGAAGACTCCAACACTCAGACATCATTTACAGATAGCCAGGGGAACACTCCAACACTCAGACATTATTTACAGATAGCCAGGGGCACACTCCAACACTCAGGCATTATTTACAGATAGCCAGGGGAAGACTCCAACACTCAGACATCATTTACAGATAGCCAGGGGAAGACTCCAACACTCAGGCCTCATTTACAGATAGCCAGGGGAACACTCCAACACTCAGACATCATTTACAGATAGCCAGGGAAAGACTCCAACACTCAGACATCATTTACAGATAGCCAGGGGAAGACTCCAACACTCAGGCATAATTTACAGATAGCCAGGGGAACTGATCAGAGGCAGTAGGGATGATAAGGGATGATCTTTTGATAAGTCTGTGAATTGGACCATTTTCCTGTTCTGCTAAAGAATTTAAAATGTACTTTGGTTGTCAGGTGTAAAAAGTACATGTATGGAGTAAAAAAGTACATTATTTTCTTTAGGAATGTAGTGAAGTAAAAGTAAAAGTTGTCAAAAATATAAATAGTAAAGTAAAGATACCCCAAAAACGACTTAAGTAGTACTTTAAAGTATGTTTACTTATGTTGGTGAGGCTCTCTGACACGCTGCTCTCTGACACGCTGCTCTCTGACACGCTGCTCTCTGACACGCTGCTCTCTGACACGCTGCTCTCTGACACGCTGCTCTCTGACACGCTGCTCTCTGACAAGCCCTATAGGCTCTGGTCAAAAGACGTGCACTAGCCTATAGAGGGAATAAGGTGCCTTCGTGACAGCCCAGAATACGATATGATACTCACAACAACAAAACAGACTACAAAGTCCCTCTCATACAGCTGTGGGCTGGAGGGTTTAACTGTTTCCAGAAATCAACTGACGGGTTGATTGATAGTTTCACTGAAGGTTTGTCTGTTTCTCATTCTACACAGAAGCCCATGAAGTAAGACACTGATGAGTTACACACCATCAACTGAACAACTGCTTACTCTCACACACACACACACCGTCTTGATCAACCTGCCAGTGTTCTACAGTGTTCTCTACCCAGCCTCCACATGGTTGACATCAGCCAGTCCTCTCTACCCAGCCTACACATGGTTGGCATCAGCCAGTCCTCTCTACCCAGCCTCCACATGGTTGGCATCAGCCAGTCCTCTCTACCCAGCCTCCACATGGTTGACATGCCAGTCAGTTTTAATACCAGAAACATATGGACTCCATTATTGTGATGCATCAGATCTTATTGTTCCACTGCTTCTCCAGATTTTCCCTTTCCCCTCTCTTTGGAATATGGCTCCAGTCTGTGTCAGTGTGTGTCCTTTTAAATAGCCTCTGCAGGCCAGACCTCTAGAGTCACGAACCTCTGAGATGACTGAAGACTAAGAGTTTTTATTCAGTTCTATAATTATATAGCATGTGAGTTTAAGTATGCCCTTTGTAGCTGGCACATTAAAACACCATCTTTGAGGACAGCTTGTGTGTGCGTGCGTGTATCAGTGTGTGTGTGTCTGTGTGTGTCTGTGTGTGTCCGTGTATGTATGTCTGTGTGTGTCAGTGTGTGCGTGTGTGTGTCCGTTTGAGGGCCACCAGATGAGAAAGACAAAACAGGACTTACCCACCTCAATTTCTCAGGATGACATCACTCCTACCCAAAACGCAGGGTGATTGGTCAGAGATTGGCCTATCAGTGTAACGGACATCAGCGGGGACAATGATAGGAGCAGGGTAACATTGCCCCTAGATGCTGATCTTGTGTCAGTTCGGCATTTTCCCCACTAATGGTTAAGGTTAGGATTGGGGGAGGGGAAGCTGATCCTGGATCTGGGCTTTCACCCTGTCTGCAATAGCATCCAGAAGGAAGAGTATATCTCTGTGGTGCTGATTATGGTTAGCATATACATATAACACAACACCCACACGTACTGTACATCTGAGAGCACAGAGGCACACACCCTCTCTCACACACATGGAGCTTGTTTTCTATTCGTTTTGACACTGCATGCTTTTATTGCTCACTGAGAGGTACTCAGCCTGCCTGAGAGTGTGACAGCAAATGAAGACTAGGCAGAGTGCTAAACAGCAGTCAATGTGTGTGTGTGTGTGTGTGTGTGTGTGTGTGTGTGTGTGTGTGTGTGTGTGTGTGTGTGTGTGTGTGTGTGAGGGGGGGGGGCTAACCTAGCCTCCATTAACACAATAAAGTAAACACCTAGCTAGCTAACTGTGTTTTCATTTACAACTCATTACTCAACCATTGGAATCCACAGAGAGGTAAAATACACACACACAGACACTGTACATCAACACACCGTAAAGTACACACACACACACACACACACACACACACACACAACACAACCTGGAGTGACAAAGCAGCCATCAACAGGAGGTTGCTCAGGTGCAGAAAGAGTCCTGATCAATGAACTAATCAATTATTGTCTAAATAAATGGATGGATGGATCGATAAATTAATTACTAAATGAACGAACAAATTAAACAAATTAAGAAACTAATGATGGAACAATAGTATCATCTTGGGATTTGTCCCTAGTTGGGATGATCTATAATTAAGATGGGTAGCCCAACACAGACTGAATTTGTCCCTAGTTGGGATGATCTATAATTAAGATGGGTAGCCCAACACAGATTGGATTTGTCCCTAGTTGGGATGATCTATAATTAAGATGGGTAGCCCAACACAGACTGGATTTGTCCCTAGTTGGGATGATCTATAATTAAGATGGGTAGCCCAACACAGACTGGATTTGTCCCTAGTTGGGATGATCTAGAATTATGATGGGTAGCCCAACACAGACTGGATTTGTCCCCATGATCTTTAAGACGAGCCGTGGAAAATCAGAGAGAATGGACAGACCTGGAGATCTGTCTGTCTGTCTGTCTGTCTGTCTGTCTGTCTGTCAGTCTGTCTGTGTCTGTCTGTCCAGGATGGATATGGCTGTAGCCATTCTCACTGTGTGTATGTTACATCATCTTGCCTGAGTTAACAAACACATCTGTCTGTACACAGCTCCTGTGCTCTCAACATCTGCAATATAAACAATCTATTGCAATGCAACACAACACAAAGCAACACAACAGAAAGCAACACAACACAACGCAAAGCAACACAACACAAAGCAACACAACACAACACAAAGCAACACAACGCAACACAATGCAACACAACACAAAGCAACACAACACAACACAAAGCAACACAACACAACACAACACAATGCAACACAACACAATGCAACACAACACAATGCAACACAATGCAACACAACACAACACAAAGCAACACAACACAACACAACACAACACAACACAATGCAACACAACACAAAGCAAAACAAAGCAACACAACACAATGCAACACAACACAAAGCAAAACACAACACAACACAACACAACACAACACAATGCAACACAATGCAACACAACACAAAGCAAAACAAAGCAACACAACACAATGCAACACAACACAAAGCAAAACACAACACAACACAACACAACACAACACAAAGCAACACAACACAACACAACACAACACAACACAAACAAAACAAAGCAACACAACACAATGCAACACAACACAACACAAAGCAACACAACACAACACAACACAACACAACACAATGCAACACAACACAACACAACACAACACAACACAACACAACACAAAGCAACACAACACAACACAACACAACACAACACAATGCAACACAACACAAAGCAAAACACAACACAACACAACACAACACAACACAATGCAACACAACACAACACAATGCAACACAACACAAAGCAAAACACAACACAACACAACACAACACAACACAATGCAACACAACACAAAGCAAAACAACACAACACAAAGCAACACAACACAACACAACACAATGCAACACAACACAATGCAACACAACACAACACAACACAACACAACACAACACAACACAACACAACACAACACAACACAACACAACACAATGCAACACAACACAAAGCAAAACAAAGCAACACAACACAATGCAACACAACACAATGCAACACAACGCAACACAACACACTGTAACACAACACAATGCAACACAACACAATGCAACACAACACAATGCAACACAAAGCAACACAACACAATGCAACACAACACAAAGCAACACAACACAAAGCAACACAACACAAAGCAACACAAAGCAACACAACACAAAGCAACACAACAGAAAGCAATACTACACAAAGCAACACAACACAAAGCAACACAACACAATGCAACACAACACAAAGCAACACAAAGCAACACAAAGCAACACAACAGAACGCAATACTACACTACAAAGCATATTGTAATGCAACACAAAGCAACACAACACAACACAAAGCAACACAACACAAAGCAACACAACACAAAGCAACACAACACAACACAACACAACACAAAGCAACACAACACAAACCAACACAACAGAAAGCAATACTACACTACAAAAATATTGAAATGCAACACAACACAAAGCAACACAACACAAAGCAACACAACAGAACGCAATACTACACTACAAAGCATATTGTAATGCAACACAAAGCAACACAACACAACACAAAGCAACACAACACAAAGCAACACAACACAAAGCAACACAACGCAACACAACAGAATGCAACACAACACATAGCAACACAGCACAACACAAAGCAACACAACATGTCGCAGCGCAAAACACAACATAACATAAAGTGGATCTGTAGTGAGAGGCTGTGGAATTCTATTTAACCAAACAGAAACAGTTCAATGGACTGGGGCTTCATTTAAAAACAACAAGATGTTTTCATTCACTAAACCTGTTGCTCATTGTTCTCTTACATACCACAGCACACACCCACACTCTTTTACAACAGACACACACACAGTCACAGAAAACATCACACGTCATAAAGTATCATCGCTGCAGATTCTAGACCAAACATAGTGATTCAAGCTCTTTCAAGCTTCCAATTGAAGGTGCCTATTGAAAATACACAAAGGCGCTCTTAGAAACTGAGGGAGGCGGAGAGGAGAGCTACGAAGCCATAAAAACAACTCAAGTCAGGTCCGTCTGCTACAGCTGCATTACTGCTCTCAACTGCGGTTAGTGTGAAAATGATTCTATGGAGAGTGAGTGAAGAGGAAGACATCTACAGTACCTATCATTTAGTACAAAACTAAATCCCTTCCTCGGTGGAATACGTTTACCTACCATTTAGTACAAAACTAAATCCCTTCCTCAGTGGAATATGTCTACCTACCATTTAGTACAAAACTAAATCCCTTCCTCGGTGGAATACGTTTACCTATCATTTAGTACAAAACTAAATCCCTTCCTCGGTGGAATACGTTTACCTACCATTTAGTACAAAACTAAATCCCTTCCTCAGAGGAATCCGTTTACCTACCATTTAGTACAAAACTAAATCCCTTCCTCAGAGGAATCCGTTTACCTACCATTTAGTACAAAACTAAATCCCTTCCTCAGAGGAATCCGTTTACCTACCATTTAGTACAAAACTAAATCCCTTCCTCAGAGGAATCCGTTTACCTATCATTTAGTACAAAACTAAATCCCTTCCTCAGAGGAATCCGTTTACCTATCATTTAGTACAAAACTAAATCCCGTCCTCGGTGGAATCCGTTTACCTATCATTTAGTACAAAACGAAATCCCTTCCTCAGAGGAATCCGTTTACCTACCATTTAGTACAAAACTAAATCCCTTCCTCAGAGGAAGACGTCTACCTACCATTTAGTACAAAACTAAATCCCTTCCTCAGAGGAATCCGTTTACCTATCATTTAGTACAAAACTAAATCCCTTCCTCAGAGGAATCCGTTTACCTATCATTTAGTACAAAACTAAATCCCGTCCTCGGTGGAATCCGTTTACCTATCATTTAGTACAAAACTAAATCCCTTCCTCAGAGGAATCCGTTTACCTATCATTTAGTACAAAACTAAATCCCGTCCTCGGTGGAATACGTTTACCTACCATTTAGTACAAAACTAAATCCCTTCCTCAGTGGAATACGTTTACCTACCATTTAGTACAAAACTAAATCCCTTCCTCAGAGGAATCCGTTTACCTATCATTTAGTACAAAACTAAATCCCGTCCTCGGTGGAATACGTTTACCTACCATTTAGTACAAAACTAAATCCCTTCCTCAGTGGCAATAGCTTAGCTCTAGGACAGAAATGAATACATGTTAAAATGAGTGTTTATGAAAATGTATCACTGAAACACATTGAACTTCTGGGATGAACTCCCCGGTTGGTTTGAGATATCAGGCAAATAACATCTTTCTTCTTCCATTTTCTTCTCTTGCTCTTTCTTCCCTTTTCAATTCTATCTATATTCATGCTCTTGTATTGGGAGGGATGGGTTCTCCCATCTCATAGCCCTCTCGGTGCTGGGGAACTTGAAATGTACACACACACACACACAACCACATGCTCGTACACACATGCTCTCTCACACACACACACACTGGGACCATGCTCCCACCCATCCAGGACATCTACTTGAAACAATGCCTGAGGAAGGCCTGGAGCATCATCAAGGACCCCCCCCCCCCCCCCCCTCCCTTGGGACAATTGAGACATGGATTGTCTATGTGTGCCATTCAGAGGGTGAATGGGCAAGACAAAATATCTAAGTGCCTTTGAACGGTGTATGGTAGTAGGTGCCAGGCGCACCAGTTTGAGTGTGTCACAAACGGGTTTTTCACGCTCAACAGTTTCCTGTGTGTATCAAGAATGGTTCACCACCCAAAGGACATCCAGCCAACTTGACACAACTGTGGGAAGCAGTGGAGTCAACATGGGACAGCATCCCTGTGGAACGCTTTTGACCTCTTGTAGAGTCCATGCCCCATCAACTAAATATTAGGAAGGTGTTCCTAATGTTTTGTACACTCAGTGTATACATTCATGTTACACACACATTATAACTGCTGCTTACCAGACTGTTATTAACCTGCTCAGTTGATACACTTCCCTCCAATCCCCCATTGCCCAGAACACATGTACATATCGGACTAGAAATGGTTCCTTCCTGTTTTGTACTTGTACTAAAATGTTTATTCTATTCTACTGAGCCATTTACTTTATGTTTGTAGTCTTATATTGTATTTTTGGTTATTGTTGTTGCATTGTGGAGAAGGAACCTGCAAGTAAGCATTTCATTGGACGATGTATACCATGTGTATCCTGTACACTGTTAGACTAATATGTGCGCGCACACACACACACACACACACACACACACACACACACACACACACACACACACACACACACACACACACACACACACACACACACACACACACACACACACACACACACACACACACACACACACACACCTCCTAAGCCCTCAGAGTAGTGGGGTTGAAAATAGGAACATCCTGTAGGGGAGAAAGAGGTCATGCTAGGATACACTCTGTATGGGTACTGGGCTGACTTAAAACAAATTGAAACCACACACACCTCCCATGACTGGAGAAACTACATCAGGAAGACATACACATCCCTGGGGTCTCACTTAAAACACACACACACACTGATCTTGTTAACTTATATAAGTATTGAATAAGTAATACATGCTGAAGTGAACAACTACACACTAAACATGCCGTTAGCATCATCAGAATCACCTCAACATCCGAGCAGAGCTAAATTAAAATATGTCATCAATTCTGCCTCTCCAGCTTTCCTACATTCATTTAGAACACGAGACACAAATCTGGGGCTGGTACTGCTGAATTACTAGGATAAACCAACCAGCTAACATCAGAAACAAGCCTTGGGGAGACACAGACAGGCAGACAGACTCACGCACCAACAATGGTATCTGCAACCGGCCTTGGATAGAGATATAGACAGACAGACAGCCAGACAGACAGACAGACAGACAGACAGACAGACAGACAGACAGACAGACAGACAGACAGAGACAGACAGAGACAGACAGACAGACAGACAGACAGACAGACAGACAGACAGACAGACAGACAGACAGACAGACAGCGACAGAGAGACACACACTGTGTGCCATACGACAGCCATCAGCTAGATGAGATTGACACGTAGCAGGCAGATGAAAGACAAGACTCAGCCCTCTGTTCATTCCTCCCTGCAGTCACATTCTACTGAGGTCTCTCACTTTCATACATCCATTATTCCCTACACAACATGGTGTGGCGAGGACACACACACACACACACACACACACACACACACACACATGCACACTGTGACAACAACATGCAGTGCTGGGGATCGACTCATGGAATCTGTGCCTTGCAGAATACTGGGGAGCAAGCTGTCGGGGAGCACTTACACAGCTTTATCTGTGTGTGTATGTATTTGTGTATGCATTTGTTTATGTGTGTGTATGTGTGTGTGTATATCTGTGTGTGTGTACTCACCTTGTCACCACAGTCAAGCGGGCTGGATCCACTCTTGTTCCCACAGTCTTCCTGAAACACAGAGAAAATCACAAGCCACATGTTGGTTGTTTGTCTATTCAATTCAGTCCTGTATGAAAACAAATCTAGAAAATGAATAACATTACATTTCTCTCCCCATTACTTAGATGTTTGTTCTCTTACAGTATATTCATTGAGAGCTTGATTCTCTGATTGTATTAGATTGATTCAAGTCTTAAATGTGTTTTTCTTTCCAAAATGAAACCAGTCGAAACCTGGTGATGACCACATGAATATCCATCAAGTCTCCTATGATTTGTGATGGGCTGGATCCAAAAAGTCCTATTTCTCCTCCAGGATGTGACAGTAACTTGTTGGTATTCTACCAGCTCTCTCAATTTCCTATTTTCATCAAGGGAATATGATAGTCTCCTTCTCTCTTTCTGTCTATCCTCAACCCCCACCCCTCTCTCTTTCTCCAATCCCATCTTTCTCTCCGTTCTTTCAAACCAAATCGCTCTCCAAACCATCCTTCTATTTTCTCCAATCTCTCTCCCTTTCAACCCCTCCCTCTCTCCATCTCCCCTTCTCTCTTACTCCCCCCAACTCTCTAACCCAATCTCTCTCCCTTCCAACCCCTCCCTCTCTCTATCGCCCCTTCTCTCTTACTCCCTCCATCTCTCTAACCCAATCTCTCTCCCTTCCAACCCCTCCCTCTCTCCATCTCTCTAACCCAATCTCTCTCCCTTCCAACCCCTCTCTCTCTCCATCACCCCTTCTCTCTTACTCCCCCCATCTCTCTAACCCAATCTCTCTCCAGCCTCTCTAGGTAGTGACAGGTAGTTTATTCCATCTTGTTCTGACAGATGTCAGCTTTGACAACCCTGCCTCATCCTCCACAAGGATTACTCTCCTTCCAAGAGATATGGCTCTGTGTATCGCATCCTCTAACTCATTACAACACACACACACACACACACACACACACACTAGTGCTGTCAAATTCAAATCTCGACCTGGAAGCCAAGTCCACTGCTTTTTCATTCTTCCTAATCAGGGACTGATTTCAACCTGCGACACCAGGTGGCTGCAATAATTATCAGGTAGAGCAGAAACCCAGTAGGGTCCGGACATCGTAGGGTCAGAGTTCAATACCCCTGCTCTGGAGGTTTATGCCTTATTTGAGGAATATGTAACATTCTGTCTCTCATGTCCCAGAGGAGAGTAGGCATATACACTGACTGGACAAAACATTATGAACACCTGCTGAAAGATAGAGGACAGTAGACATATACACTGACTGGACAAAACATTATGAACACCTGCTGAAAGCTAGAGGACAGTAGACATATACACTGACTGGACAAAACATTATGTACACCTGCTGAAAGCTAGAGGACAGTAGACATATACACTGACTGGACAAAACATTATGAACACCTGCTGAAAGCTAGAGGACAGTAGACATATACACTGACTGGACAAAACATTATGAACACCTGCTGAAAGCTAGAGGACAGTAGACATATACACTGACTGGACAAAACATTATGAACACCTGCTGAAAGATAGAGGACAGTAGACATATACACTGACTGGACAAAACATTATGTACACCTGCTGAAAGCTAGAGGACAGTAGACATATACACTGACTGGACTAAACATTATGAACACCTGCTGAAAGCTAGAGGACAGTAGACATATACACTGACTGGACAAAACATTATGAACACCTGCTGAAAGCTAGAGGACAGTAGACATATACACTGACTGGACAAAACATTATGAACACCTGCTGAAAGCTAGAGGACAGTAGACATATACACTGACTGGACTAAACATTATGAACACCTGCTGAAAGCTAGAGGACAGTAGACATATACACTGACTGGACAAAACATTATGAACACCTGCTGAAAGCTAGAGGACAGTAGACATATACACTGACTGGACAAAACATTATGAACACCTGCTGAAAGCTAGAGGACAGTAGACATATACACTGACTGGACTAAACATTATGAACACCTGCTGAAAGCTAGAGGACAGTAGACATATACACTGACTGGACAAAACATTATGAACACCTGCTGAAAGCTAGAGGACAGTAGACATATACACTGACTGGACTAAACATTATGAACACCTGCTGAAAGCTAGAGGACAGTAGGCATATACACTGACTGGACAAAACATTATGAACACCTGCTGAAAGCTAGAGGACAGTAGGCATATACACTGACTGGACAAAACATTATGAACACCTGCTGAAAGCTAGAGGACAGTAGGCATATACACTGACTGGACAAAACATTAAGTACACCTGCTGAAAGCTAGAGGACAGTAGACATATACACTGACTGGGCAAAACATTATGAACACCTGCTGAAAGCTAGAGGACAGTAGACATATACACTGACTGGACAAAACATTATGAACACCTGCTGAAAGCTAGAGGAAAGTAGACATATACACTGACTGGACAAAACATTATGTACACCTGCTGAAAGCTAGAGGACAGTAGACATATACACTGACTGGACAAAACATTATGAACACCTGCTGAAAGCTAGAGGAAAGTAGACATATACACTGACTGGACAAAACATTATGAACACCTGCTGAAAGCTAGAGGAAAGTAGACATATACACTGACTGGACAAAACATTATGTACACCTGCTGAAAGCTAGAGGACAGTAGACATATACACTGACTGGACTAAACATTATGAACACCTGCTGAAAGCTAGAGGACAGTAGACATATACACTGACTGGACTAAACATTATGAACACCTGCTGAAAGATAGAGGACAGTAGGCATATACACTGACTGGACAAAACATTATGAACACCTGCTGAAAGCTAGAGGACAGTAGGCATATACACTGACTGGACAAAACATTATGAACACCTGCTGAAAGCTAGAGGAAAGTAGACATATACACTGACTGGACAAAACATTATGTACACCTGCTGAAAGCTAGAGGACAGTAGACATATACACTGACTGGACAAAACATTATGTACACCTGCTGAAAGCTAGAGGACAGTAGACATATACACTGACTGGACAAAACATTATGTACACCTGCTGAAAGCTAGAGGAAAGTAGACATATACACTGACTGGACAAAACATTATGAACACCTGCTGAAAGCTAGAGGACAGTAGACATATACACTGACTGGACTAAAAATTATGAACACCTGCTGAAAGCTAGAGGACAGTAGACATATACACTGACTGGACTAAACATTATGAACACCTGCTGAAAGATAGAGGACAGTAGACATATACACTGACTGGACAAAACATTATGAACACCTGCACAAGCTAGGAATCTCTTATTGATGATAAATCATCCAAATGTACCCTGTTGCTCCCTTAATAATAAATCATCCAAATGTACCCTGTTGCCAAATACAATCCCCCCCATGGTTTCAGACCTAACCCCCACTCTCCCTTACACTTCTATTACTCA
Source organism: Oncorhynchus clarkii lewisi (assembly GCF_045791955.1). NCBI lineage: Eukaryota > Metazoa > Chordata > Actinopteri > Salmoniformes > Salmonidae > Oncorhynchus > Oncorhynchus clarkii. Next base: position 140,759 of record NW_027261031.1, read on the forward strand.
TCACCAGTCCAACCCTGACACACACACACACACACTCCTGTGTGAGGATAATAAGGCTAACCTGTCCAAACACATCTCTTGGCAAATTAGCAGTCAGGCTTGCATTTACAGCCAGATGTCCCAACTGTGTGTGTGTGTGTGTGTGTGTGTGTGTGTGTGTGTGTGTGTGTGTGTGTGTGTGTGGATAAGCCGTAATGAACATGAGGTCAGTGGTATAATGTTAAGACAGGGCCGTCTATATCTTGTCTGACAGAACCATGTCAGGTCAAATGGCTGCTGAGGAACACCCTGATTAGACATGAACATTCTTGGCCTATCGTGTCAAGCCTCTAAGGGCTTGTATTAAGATACCAAAACACACACACACACAGCAAATTTAAAAAACACACACACACACAGACATGCACCAAAAACAAATTTAAAAAACACACACACACACAACAAATACCAGATAAAAAGGACCCATATGGTTCCTGTCCAACTGGAGAGCCTTAAATAGCTTGGCTTGCATTTTGGGTAACAGGAAATGAACTGTTGAATGCCGCTCGCAGTCGAAGGCGGATTGTTTTTCTATTAAAACTGAATTCTAAATGTTTTATCCATGTGAGGATTTCATATGGACACATAATCATTCATACATGTTTATGCAAACTAGTCTTATTAAATAATGTATGAGTCTACTACTCTACTATTGCAGTTCCAATTTGATATTTCTGTTTGGACAGTGGAACCACTTTCAGACTACAGTACAAAGTAGCTATACAGTCCTGTGTCAAACAATGTGCAAAAACCTCATTTGTGATGTGTATGCTACAGGTGGCTGGTGGCACCTTAATTGGGGAGGATGGGCTCATTGGGGAGGAATGGAATCTATGGAATGATATCAAACGAATGGATTCCATATGTTTGAAAGCACTCCATTCCAGCCATTATTATAAGCCGTCCTCCCCTCACCAGCCTCCTGTGTGCTTAGATGTGTGCATAAATCAATGTGACAGAAAAAAGGCAGACACAGAGACATACAGACAGAGAGATATACAGAGAGACAAAGTAGGAATAGGCACAGAGACATACAGACAGAGAGACATACAGACAGACATACAGACAGAGAGACATACAGACAGAGAGAGAGACATACAGACAGAGAGACATACAGACAGAAAGACATACAGACAGAGAGACACATACAGACAGAGAGAAAGAAAGAAAAAAGGCAGACACAGAGACATACAGACAGAGACATATAGACAGAGAGACATACAGACAGAGAGACATACAGACAGAGAGAGAGAAAGAAAGAAAAAAGGCAGACACAGAGATATACAGACAGAGAGACATACAAACAGAGAGAGAGAGACATACAGACAGCGAGAGAGACATACAGACAGAGAGAGAGACACATACAGACAGAGAGACACATACAGACAGAGAGAGACACATACAGACAGAGAGACACATACAGACAGAGAGACACGAACAGACGGAGAGACATACAGACAGAGAGACATACAGACAGACATACAGACAGAGAGAGAGAAAGAAAGAAAAAAGGCAGACACAGAGACATACAGACAGAGAGAGACATACAGACAGAGAGAGAGATATACAGACAGAGAGAGACACATACAGACAGAGAGACACGAACAGACAGAGAGACACGAACAGACAGAGAGAGACATACAGAGAGACAGAGAGATCGGTCAGTGGCCACCTGTCTGCCGGGTCAGATTAGGGCTAGCCAAGACAACACACACACACACACACACACACACACACACACACACACACACACACACACACACACACACACACACACACACACACACACACACACACACACACACACACACACACAAACCAAAATAACCCCCAGCGGAGGAGGAGAAAGCAAGATGCTAAGCCAAGCCATGGAAACGCCTGGTATCAATTTACACCATGTTATCCACTTCTTGGACCGATCACTGTTTTATTTCATTAATTAACTCCTTAGCCTCAGTCTCCGTCCCAAATGACACCCTAGTCCCTACATACTGCACTCCATTAGACTAGCACTCATAGGGCTCTGGTCAAAAGTAGTGCACTATGTAGGAAATAGGGTGCCATTTGGTTTCTGCTTGGCACCTTGTACAATATAATATGAAGAGCTGGTATTTTTTTAAGGAGGAGGCAGAGAGCAACTCGCCAAGCCAGAAGGCTTGTACAGACACATGAGCGAGGGAAGTTGTGTGTGTGTGTTTGTGTTACTTTCCCCTCTGAAACTATGCTGGAGCCCTGATGGTTTCCTGGAGTAAATGGTGGCCTCTGGCAGCTCGCTCCCTCGTCCACGATGGCAGTGTGTATGTGTGTGCTCCCCAGTGTTCCACAGTAGAAATAGAACATATGCGTGTACATATAAAAACAAAACCAGCAGAAACATAGAAATAGATCTAGCAGAATGGACAGAAATCTCTGTCATCAGAGAGTGTATACCAAAATGGACATGGAAATAGACCTAGCCACACAGTAGAAATAGACCTAGCAGAATTTATGTAGACATAGACCGAGCAGAATGTACATATAAAAACAAAACCAGCAGAATTGACATAGAAATAGATCTAGCAGAATGGACAGAAATGTACTTAGGAGAATTCTTGTAGACATAGACCTAGCAGAATAACAATAGAAATATGTATACCAAAATGGACATGGAAATAGACCTAGCAGAATGTATGTAGACATAGACCTAGCAGAATGTATGTAGACAGACCTAGCAGAATGTCCATATAAAAACAAAACCAGCAGAATAGACATAGAAAGAGACCTAGCAGAATGTACATATAAAAACAAAACCAGCAGAATAGACATAGAAAGAGACCTAGCAGAAGGGGCATAGAAATAGACCGAGCATAAGGGGCATAGAAAGAGACCTAGCAGAAGGGACATAGAATGAGACCTAGCAGAAGGGACATAGAAAGAGACCTAGCAGAAGGGATATAAAAAGAGACCTAGCAGAAGGGACATAGAAAGAGACCTAGCAGAAGGGACATAGAAAGAGACCTAGCAGAAGGGACATAGAAAGAGACCTAGCAGAAGGGACATAGAAAGAGACCTAGCAGAAGGGACATAGAAAGAGACCTAGCAGAAGGGACATAGAAAGAGGCCTAGCAGAAGGGACATAGAAAGAGACCTAGCAGAATGGACATAGAAATACACCTAGCGGAATTAACATAGAAATGGACTTGACAGACTGTACATATAAAAAACGTGCAGAATGAACCTTGCAGACCTAGCAGAATGAACATTGAAATATACGCGGCATAGAAATAGAAATAGACCTAGCAGATTGAACACAGCTCAGAAAAAACACAGACGAGCTGCTAACAAGTTGGAAGTGATGTAACAAAACGGAATAGCACGCAAGTTGAAATGCACCAGCCTGAAATTCACTGGATTTGTCATGGTCCACTTCATATCATTGCAAGCACACACACGCACACACATTGCTGCATGCAAACAGCATTTAGAAAGGCAATGAGAGTCTGAGGGATGAGGAGATGATATGAGTCAATGCACTGAGAATTCTGATTGCTGCAGCCAATATGAGCCACAACAACATGAATGGAATGTCCTTTCTAGTCATTCTATATCTATACTAAGAAAACCACAGAACAAGCTCAAATAGATGGAGTGATACTAGTAGCTGTTAGAGTAATAATTAGACTGTAGGCCCCTCTCTCTACATCTCTCTGTATAGCTCTCCTCAATCTCTTTCTAGATCCCTCTCCACCTCTCTTCCTCTCTACTTTCTCTCTATATATACTTCCCTCTCCAAACATCTCGTCCACTCTTCCTCTGTATCCTTCTCTCTCCCTCCTCCCCTCATCGTAATATATAGTCTATGTGTGTATCCACCACCACACCTACAGTATGTGTACATCCACCACCATACAGACATATGATAAACTGTAGTGCCTATTTTATACACTTCATGAGAAATGGGGTTGTCTGTGTTATTCTGGTCATTCTACAGATACCTTCGAGAGTGACCCTGGTAAGAGGGTATCACACACACACCTGCCCCTTGGGCCATGTATATGCACAGTAATATTTGCAAGTCAAAAGAAGGCAATGAAAGGTTGCACTCACCTGCTGTATTCCTGATTTCTTCTCACGACTCTCTTCTCCTCTCCCATCTTCTCTTCATCCGCCCTTTCTCCTCCTCTCTTCTCATTGTCTGTCCTCTCTTCATCTGTCCTTTCTTCTCTTCTCCTTTCATCTCATCTCCTCTCTTGTCCTCCTTTTCTCTTCTCCATTCTCCTTTCCTCCCCTCTTCTTTCTCTCTCCACTCCTCCCCTATTCTCTTTCCTTTCTCTCCTCCCCTCCCCTCCCCTCTTCTCTCACTCTCCTCTCCTCTCCTTGGTTATGGGTTATGTGTGGAAACCTAGAGTACATTCTGAATATACCAATTAGTTTGTCAACCTCTGGCTGTCAGTCAAACCCAGGTATCTGTTTCTCTGAGATGCTTTGACATTACCAGGACTGATTACATGGTTCCAATGGGTGTTCCTTCAATCCCTGTTCTGTGGCTCTAATGTGGACTTCTGTTGCTTCCAAACATCCCTCCCTCCCTCTCTGTCTCTCTCTCATTCTCTCAGGCAGGGATCTTGTCAATTATGGCCTTAAAATCCGGTCATGGTCATTCCTTTCCTGAGATTTGATATCACCATCATTGTCATCTCTGCTAGCTATGCATCTTTTACAAGAGCAACTGAAAGAAGGAGGGGGAAGTACAGGGTTAACTTTTCCCCTTTCTTAAATCTGACAGACACACACATACACACACACACACACACAGAAACATGCACATGCACACGCACACACACACACACACACACAGAAACATGCACACTGCTTATTCCCTGACCACTAAGCCCTCTAAAGACTTCAATTACAGCAGGAAATCCATTCACTTATTGAACAGCTCTGTCATATTCTGAGCAAGTCTTACATTCATCATCAATATGCCCTTACAGCCTCAGTCAAACCTCAACTGTCACGTGCTCATCACTCATTCCACATACATATCCTGATAATGAAGGAACCTGTTGGGTACATAGGCTAGTATAAACTAAACTAACGCTGCTCTTACCTCACCAATACTGACTGAGTTCGATATAATCACCGATTAGCTATAGGTTCAATCTGAAAAACACTGAACTATTATCAGCAATACAACTTGAATATTGGACATGTTGAAAATGACGGAATGTTGTTGGAAGAATATAAAAAACACATACCTGATGACTGTGCACTTGATGCCCCCTAGGGCAGCGAAACCGGGCGCGCACGTTACGAGAAGCGAGCGCAAGATACAGTGGCACATGCGAACGGAGCGCTTGAAAATACACAACATAGGCTACCCTTGCTGCACAGTATCATATTATACAACATCATACATAAACCAGCCCTATAAATATAATTTGTGGTTTTAACAATGCTACCACTTGCGCGAGTTGTGCTTGCTTGCCGGGTGAAACGTGTTGGTACATGATACGGTTGTTAACGCACAGATACCGTACCATTGTTGCTGTCATGCACGGTCAAAGTCTATAAGGATGGCATTGTGTAAATTGCATTAATTACATGTAGGGATACATGTATATTTTGTAGGACGATTTATTTTGACACTGATCAATGGCACTGGGAGGAGATGAGCTGGAACGAACCGCAAAAAGGTGCACCTTGAAAACAAACACCTCTGGTCCTTACAGCCACAGCTGGCACTGGCCGCTCCTTTCTGCAGCACGTACAGTCCACAACGACCCAAAGCAGTCTGTTGTATTCCTATTAGCAGGCTAGACTACCGATACACCGGTGGCTTTGGCTTTGACACTAGAGTAAGAGCAAAAGAGAGGCGAGCTGGAGTTGTTTTTAAATCCCCAAAAGGTTTAGTAGTTAGCTTATAAACTCCACGGAGATCGAGAGACGCACCAACCTGTAGAATAAACCAACCGTTTTCTAGTCGACTCCTTCGGGAAGTGCGGTCTTGGTGAGGACACACTGGAGATGTGACAGGGACAATTAGGTCATGTGTCAGGTCTGCTATAGCGGAGAGAAGAGGCACTCTGATATTTATACACGCATCTCCTCTCCGCTCCGCGCGAGCCTGGCGCTTCTGAACACGCTGTTTACGCCAGCAGAGGCAGGAGGACACGCCCACTGCACACTCATTGGTCCGGTCCATTTCTAAGCCATTTCTATCATTCCATTGTCGGAGGCCTATTGTAGATACAATCTATAAAGCCTACTTTAGCGCTATTCTAGGAGGACTGAAAAATGTATAAAATAATTTTCTCTCTTTCTCACTACCCACTCACCCCTCTTTCTCACTACCCGCCCACCCCTCTTTCTCACTACCCGCCCACCCCTCTTTCTCACTACCCACTCACCCCTCTTTCTCACTACCCACCCACCCCTCTTTCCCACTACCCACTCACCCATCTTTCTCACTACCCGCCCACCCCTCTTTCTCACTGCCCGCCCACCCCTCTTTCTCACTGCTTGCCCACCCCTCTTTCTCACTACCCGCCCACCCCTCTTTCTCACTACCCACTCACCCCTCTTTCTCACTACCCGCCCACCCCTCTTTCTCACTGCCCGCCCACCCCTCTTTCTCACTACCCGCCCACCCCTCTTTCTCACTACCCACTCACCCCTCTTTCTCACTACCCGCCCACCCATCTTTCTCACTACCGCCCAACCATCTTTCTCACTACCCGCCCACCCATCTTTCTCACTACCCACCCACCCCTCTTTCTCACTACCCGCCCACCCCTCTTTCTCACTACCCACTCACCCCTCTTTCTCACTACCCACTCACCCCTCTTTCTCACTACCCACTCACCCATCTTTCTCACTACCCGCCCACCCCTCTTTCTCACTGCCCGCCCACCCCTCTTTCTCACTGCTCGCCCACCCCTCTCTCACTACCCGCCCACCCCTCTTTCTAACTACCCGCCCACCCCTCTTTCTCACTACCCACTCACCCCTCTTTCTCACTACCCGCCCACCCCTCTTTCTCACTGCCCGCCACCCCTCTTTCTCACTACCCGCCCACCCCTCTTTCTCACTACCCACTCACCCCTCTTTCTCACTACCCGCCCACCCCTCTTTCTCACTACCCGCCCACCCCTCTTTCTCACTACCCGCTCACCCCTCTTTCTCACTACCCGCCCACCCCTCTTTCTCACTACCCACTCACCCCTCTTTCTCACTACCCGCCCACCCATCTTTCTCACTACCCGCCCACCCATCTTTCTCACTACCCACCCACCCCTCTTTCTCACTACCCGCCCACCCCTCTTTCTCACTACCCACTCACCCCTCTTTCTCACTACCCACCCACCCCTCTTTCTCACTACCCACTCACCCATCTTTCTCACTACCCGCCCACCCCTCTTTCTCACTGCCCGCCCACCCCTCTTTCTCACTGCTCGCCCACCTCTCTTTCTCACTACCCACTCACCCCTCTTTCTCACTACCCGCCCACCCCTCTTTCTCACTACCCACTCACCCCTCTTTCTCACTACCGCCCACCCATCTTTCTCACTACCCGCCCACCCATCTTTCTCACTACCCACCCACCCCTCTTTCTCACTACCCGCCCACCCCTCTTTCTCACTACCCACTCACCCCTCTTTCTCACTACCCACCCACCCCTCTTTCTCACTACCCACTCACCCATCTTTCTCACTACCCGCCCACCCCTCTTTCTCACTGCCCGCCCACCCCTCTTTCTCACTGCTCGCCCACCTCTCTTTCTCACTACCCGCCCACCCCTCTTTCTCACTACCCGCCCACCACTCTTTCTCACTACCCACTCACCCCTCTTTCTCACTACCCGCCCACCCCTCTTTCTCACTGCCCGCCCACCCCTCTTTCTCACTACCCGCCCACCCCTCTTTCTCACTACCCACTCACCCCTCTTTCTCACTACCCGCCCACCCCTCTTTCTCACTACCCACTCACCCCTCTTTCTCACTACCCGCCCACCCCTCTTTCTCACTACCCACCCACCCATCTCTCTCTCTGTCTCTCTCTCTCTCTGGTCTTCATCCTATCGCTGTCCCTCACCATCGCTTTCTCTATGCGTTCCTCTCCATTCTTATTTCTCTATGCGTTCCTCTCCATTCTTATTTCTCTATGCGTTCCTCTCCATTCTTATTTCTCTATGCGTTCCTCTCCATTCTTATTTCTCTATGCGTTCCTCTCCATTCTTATTTCTCTATGTGTTCCTTTCCATTCTTATTTCTCTCCATACATCTCTTGTTCCTGTCTGTACATTAGCTTACAGGTCAAACATGGGAGTTTCGTAACTGTCCTGCTATGGTTGAGGAGGTTGAAACCATGAAATGGAGCTTTGAAACTCAAAAGTCTCTTGTCCAATAGTCTAGATTGTTTACACTCTTAGAAAAAAGGTTCTGTATAGAACTAAAAAGGGTTCTGCTTGCTTCATATATGGCACCTTTTGCAACCAGCTCTCAGAGCATTTCGTATTATTCTGCATGTAAATCCGAGATGCTCCATTTAGTAAAATGTGTAAGATTTCGTATGGTATGTACTAATTTGTAGTTGTCCATCTCCCATTTTGTATGATATGTTGCAAAATACAGTTCGTATGATATGTTATGATTTTGAAAAAACATACAATATGTTACATAAACTTACATATGTTACGAATTCCCATTTGTTGTGGCTAACATTTTATAGGTGGCAAATGCTAACATTAGCTAGGCTAAGGGTTAGGGTTAAGGTTAAGGTTAAGATTAGGAGTTAGGTTAAGGTAAGGTGAGGGGAAGGGTTAGCTAAAAGGGTTAAGGTTAGGGGAAGGGTCAGCTAAAAGGGTTTAGGTGAGGTGAAGGGTTAGCTAACATGCTAAGTAGTTGCAACTTAGCAAAAAAGTAGTAAGAAGTTGCTAAATAGCTAACATACAAAAGTTTTCTGTGATGAGATTCGAGCACACACCTTTTTGGAGGTTGCTAGACGTTTGCGAAAGTCTAGCAACCCAAAGGTTGTGAGTTCAAATCTCATCACGGAAAACTTTAACATTTTAGCTAATTAGCAACTTTTCAACTACTCACTACTTTTTAGCTACATTGCAACTATACTGAACAAAAATATAAATGCAACATGCAACAATTTAAAAGATTTTATAGAGTTACAGTTCATATGAGGAAATCATCCATTTAAATAAATGAATTGGGTCCTAATCTATGGATTTCACATGACTGGGAATACAGATAGTCATGTGATAGTCACAGACAACTTAAAGAAAAAGGTAGGGATGTGGATCAGAAAACCAGTCAGTATCTGGTGTGACCATTTGCTTCATGCAGCCCGGCACATCTCCTTCGCAAAAAAGTTGATAAGGCTGTTGATTGTGGCCTGTGGAATGTTGTCCCACTCCTCTTTAATGGCTGTGTGAAGTTGCTGGATATTGGCGGGAAATGGTACACGCTGTCGATCCAGAGCATCCCAAACATGCTCAATGGGTGACATGTCTGGTGAGTATGCAGGCTATGGAAGAACTGGGATATTTTCAGCTTCCTTGCAATTATCATGCTGAAACATGAGGTGATGTTGGCAGATGAATGGCACGACAATGGGCCTCAGGATCTCGTCACGGTGTCTCTTCAAATTGCCATTGATAAAATGCCATTGTCCATAGTTTATGCCTACCCAAACCATAACCCCACCGCGGGTCACTCTGTTCACAACTTTGACAGCAGCAAACCGCTCGCCCACACATTTTACATTTTAGTAATTTAGCCGAGACTCTCTTTTTTCCCATACTGGTCCCACATGGGAATCGAACCCACAACCCTGGCATTGCAAGCGCCATTGCTCGAGCAACTGAGCCACACGGTCTGCAGTTGTGAGGCCAGTAGGACGTACTGGTAAATTCTCTAAAATAACATTGGAGGTGGCTTATTGTAGAGAAATGAACATTCAATTATCTGGCAAAAGCTCTGGTGGACATTCCCGCAGTCAGCATACCAATTTCATGCTCCCTCAAATCTTGAGACATCTGTGGCATTGGGTTGTGTGACAAAATTGCACATTTTATAGTGGCCTTTTATTGTCCCCAGCACAAGGTGCAACTGTGTAATGATGCTGTTTAACCAGCTTCTTGATATGCCACACCTGTCAGGTGGATGAACTGTCTTGGCAAAGGATAAATGCTCACTAACAGGGATGTAAACACATTTTGTGCACAACATTTGAGAGAAATAAGCTTTTTGTAGCATCTGAAACATTTCTGGGATCTTTCACTTCAGCTCAGGAAACATGGGACCAACACTTAATGTTTTGCGTTTATATAGTTATACTTAGCATGTTAGCTAACCCTACCCCTAACGTTTACCCTTTTAGCTAAACCTAACCCTAACCACCCTCCTTTTCCCTAAGATACCTTCTGTTTTATGTAACCATACCAAAAGTAACATATCATTCTAATTTGAGTTTTCAGGATTTACATTTACTGTTACTGTTATTCTATGAACCCAAGGACTCTATATAGAACCAATTTTGGTTCAGTGCAAAATAAAACCTGGGGTTCTGATCAAGGAACCCTACAAAAAGGTTCCATATAAAACCTTTAGGGGTGTCATATATGAAGCAAGCAATAACCTTTTGGGGGGGGGGGGGGGGGGGGGGGGGTTCTATAGACCAGGTATTCCCAAACTGGACAATACCGCTGGTGGTACACCAAATAAAAATGTGATTCACCTTTTTTTTAAAAATTAAAATCAGTCAATTTATATTTTCCAATGGGGCTATATGTTTGGGTGAGTTTTTTGTCTCGCCTGATTAGCCTTGTTTCACTGCCAAAATTCAAATGAAACCATCTAGTGTTCAGCGAAATGACAACACAATGTCAAATACAGGTAGCCTAGTCAAATCATTTACATTCAATCAAATGAACCGTAACTCTCTCGCGGGAATTCCACTAACCGTCCGAATGTAGCCAAACGTAGCTGTTGCTCATGTAGGTATCTGCACCGATGGCACAAAATCCATGACAGGGATACGTAGTGGAGGAGAGGTCATGGCATGCAAGCAGTTGCTCCCGACGCCACTTGGGTACACTGCAGCATCCACCGAGAGGCGAATGCCTGACAGCTTGAAAGACGTTTTGGACACTACAGTGAAAATGGTTAACTTTGTCAAAGCAAGGCCCCTGAACTCTCGTGTATTTTCTGCACTATGTAATGATATGAGCAGCGACCATGTAACGTTTTTACAACATATGCTGGTTATCAAGGGGCAAAGCATTGACACGTTTTTTAAAAATGGAGAGACGAGTTTAAAGTTCTTTACTGACCATAATTTTAACTTGTCTGACCGCTTGCAGAGTTTCTCATAGACTGGGTGATGTTTTTTCTCGCCTGAATGATCTGAATCTAGGATTACAGGGACTTTCCACAAATAAATTCAATGTGCGGGACACACTTGAGGCTATGATTAAGAAGTTGGATCTCTTCTCTGTCTGCATTAACAAGGACAACACACAGGTCTTTCTATCATTGTATGATTTTTGTGTGCAAATGAACTCAAGTTTACGGGCGAAGCACCTGAGTGAATTGGGTGAGCAATTACGCAGGCACTTTCCTGAAACAGATGACACAAACAACTGGATTTGTTATCCCTTTCATGCCCTGCCTCCAGTCCACTTACCTATATCTGAACAAGAAAGCCTCATCGAAATTGCAACAAACGGTTCTGTGAAAACTGAATTTAATCAGAAGCCACTGCCAGATTTCTGGATTGGGCTGAGCTCAGAGTATCCTGTTTTGGCAAAACGTGCTGTTAAGACACTGATGCCCTTTGCAACCACGTACCTACAGTGTGTGAGAGTGGATTCTCGGCCCTCACTAGCCTGAAAACTAAATACAGGCACAGACTGTGTGTGGAAAATGATTTAAATCTGAGACTCTCCAATACAACCCAACATTGCAGAGTTATGTGCATCCTTTCAAGCACACCCTTTTCATTAACCTGTGGTGAGTTATTCACAATTTTCAATTAACAAATAAGGTTTTATATGTAAGATGGTTAAATAAAGAGCAGCGGGTTTGTGACAAAAACTCACACTCATTCTTATGTTTAATAAATGTATGGTATAGTGTGTGTGTGGCAGGCTTACAATGATGGCAAAAAAAACAACATTTTGAGAGTGCGCTGACCCTGCTGCTAGAGGGGGTACGCAGCTGGAGGTTGGACGTTTGAAGGGGTACGGGACTATAAAACGTTTGGGAACCACTGCTACAGACAATACCAACGTTATCATACTTCTTTCTGGTTAGACACGGTTTAAGTCAAACCCACCTGTCAACCAAAAGCTTAGTGTGGATCAGGTCTGCACAGCCGACCAGTCCGCCTTCAGGAATCCCCGCTGAGTACTGCCATAGCCTTAGGCAACATAAAGACCACCTCATTGGAACAGTCCCATCCCTGTAGGCAGCTGCTATCAGGATGAATCGGGCTACTGGGAAATACTGTCAAATATGTCCCAGTATTCATCCGTAAGGGCCGCTGTTAAATGGGATTTGAGCAATGAAACTGTATACAGGCTGTGTATATTTCGAGACAGGACGGCTGAGGTGAAGTCTCCGTAGATGAGTCGGCTAACTAAACACGGTTCAATGATTAGCCTGTTTCCCGTTTAAATGATCAAGGCTATAAACATCGTTATGAATAGACTATGAACTATATAATTACTTTTAATCAGTTGATTATGAAACGATGCCTGATCAATACCGATTGATAACTGAATAAAGTGAGACCCGCCAGAGCTAAAGAGCGCTGCGTCTGTCAGACGTTAGCGCTCTAACTTCAGAGCAGGAACAAGGGACAGTGCTGGGGGAATTATCACCGGCGTTTGGCAGCCGGGCCCGTCATGTTTACCTAATACCGAGACACTGTGGCACCGAGGCATGCTCCAAGTTAATTAAGTGTAAAATGCCAAAAAAGTCGCGTTTGCATAAAATCTAGCTCCTCATTGCTATACAGCTCCCATCTCCGCTTGAATATACTGTTTCACAGTATAGACACAAATGCGTGACAGGCCTACTATCGCAATCAAAAAGTATACTATAGTAACGTAATTTCCACACAGTCAGAGGTCCTCATTAAATACGGCGCACATATTTGGCCTAGCCTCCTTGTTGTTGCTGGAGACGGATTATCCTCACTGAAATGTTGGCTTTCAGTCGCACCGGCTAATAGGAGAACGTTACAGATCTCCCTCTCATGTCGCTCTCTCCCTGTGTCGTTGTGAGAGGACATTTGAATTCACATGGCCGGGCTGAGCACCCGGCATCTACGGTGTTAGAACGTTATCTATACAGGTGTTCAATCAGACCAGCGTTTCTAGTTACTAGACTATGCCGCTCTCCCGCCGTTACTTGCATAACGTACAGCATGGGTGGTCTAAATGTTAAAAGAGTCAGAAATAAACAAATAGCCTAAAAAACAAAGCTGCAAACAAAATCATTTTAAACCACCTGGCAATGCATGTCCAATTATAACTCTTCATGCAAGATTGTGTCGAAAATGGCCAATCCAAAGGAAAGATACATAACAGAAAAAACACAATGTGTCATCTCTCAATTTGCACAACTCTGACCACCTCCTGTGCATATGTGTTTGTGTGCTTGTGTGTGAGAGAGAGAGAGAGCGAGAGAGAGAGTTACTTTAGGCTACTGATAGAGAGGAACTAGAAGGGAACACTGGTCCCTGTGTCCCCTCACCCTTCTACCTCTCTCTTTCCCTCCTCCCTCTCCTTCCATCCATCCATCCCTTCCTCCCTCGCCTTCCCTCCTTCTACCCCCCTCTTTCCCTCCTCCCTCTCCTTCCATCCCCTCCTCCATCACCTTCCCTCCTTCTACCCCCCTCTTTCCCTCCTCCCTCTCCTTCCATCCCTTCCTCCCCCACATTCCCTCCTCCCTCGCCTTCCCTCCTTCTACCCCCCTCTTTCCCTCCTCCCTCTCCTTCCATCCCCTCCTCCTTCGCCTTCCCTCCTTCCAATCCCCTCCTTCCACCCGAAGTCTCAATAGATGAGTAGGATAAACACTGCTGAAAAATTAGGCTATTTCCCGTTTAAATGATCAAGGCTATAAACAGAGTTATGAATAGACTATGAACTATATAATTACTTTTAATCAGTTGATTATGAAACGTTGCCTGAAACCCCTCCTTCCATCCACCTCCTCAATATCCTTCCCCCATACCAACCCTTCTCTGGCAGTGTGTTGTGTTGCTATAGAGAACAACTGAGTCAGTAATGCATTCCCCATTTTTGGAAAACATGTCAGATAGGGAGCTCCTGCTCCAAAGTTGTCAGGAACTCCCTTTGTGAGGACTGATCAACAGTTGTCAGGAACTCCCTCAGTGTGAGGCCTGATCAACAGTTGTCAGGAACTCCCTCAGTGTGAGGCCTGATCAACAGTTGTCAGGAACTCCCTCAGTGTGAGGCCTGATCAACAGTTGTCAGGAACTCCCTCAGTGTGAGGCCTGATCAACAGTTGTCAGGAACTCCCTCAGTGTGAGGCCAGTTCCACAGTTGTCAGGAACTCCCTCACTGCCAGTTCCACAGTTGTCAGGAACTCCCTCAGTGTGAGGCCAGTTCCACAGTTGTCAGGAACTCCCTCAGTGTGAGGCCAGTTCTAGGAGAGGGCTTCCATTTCTTCTAAAATGACCTCCATCCGCTGAGACACGGGGTGAGTGGGTGCCAGTGGCGGTCCATCTTCAGAATTGTAAGGAATTGGGATAATGAAGGCTGAGAACGTTATCAATGCTGCAACAAAGAGGAGGGGTGAGACAGGGAGAGAGAGGGAGGGGTGAGACAGGGAGAGAGAGGGAGGGGTGAGACAGGGGTAGAGAGGGAGGGGTGAGACAGGGAGAGAGAGGGAGGGGTAAGACAGGGAGAGAGAGGGAGGGGTGAGACAGGGAAAGAGAAGGAGGAGTGAGACAGGGAGAGAGGAGAGAGAGTGGGTGAGATAGAGAGAATGGCAAGATGGAGTGAAAGAGAGCAGAGAATGGCTTAGCAGTGAGACATGAATGCTTTGAATATACCTTAGTGTCATTGACACCAATGGAACAACTACTTCAAGGTGGAAGAACCACTCACTGAGTTTTTCAACTTGTTTCTCGGTAGGTACGCTAGAGCACATGCTCGTGTGTAGAGTAATACTTAAATACATTAGGAAAGACTGTCCACATCAACAATATGTTATTGGATTTATATCCACAAGCTAAAGGAAGTTTATTGGGAAAAATCTGATGACTACACATACAACAAAGTGGAAGAACATTGAAATGACCTTACAGGCTCATCACTCCTGCAGGGAGCATAGGTCATCGATGACTCCTCTCCATCCCATGTAGGGTTGCATAATGTATGCAATTTTCACAAATTCCTAGGTTTTCCAGAAATCCTGGTTGGAGGATTCTGGATTTCCTGCTGATCTTCCAACTGGTATTTCTGGAACATCTGGCAACTTTGGGAAAGGTGCTGATTTGTCAAATTTGTCAACCCTAATCCCATTCTGGGGTGGCAGCGTAGCCTAGTGGTTAGCGCGTTGGACTAGTAACCAAAAGGTTCCAAGTTCAAATCCCTGTCGTTCTGCCCCTGAACAAGGCAGTTAAACCACTGTTCCTAGGCTGTCATTGAAAATAAGAATTTGTTCTTGCCTAGTTAAATAAAGGTAATAAAACTCTTCTTCAGGTACTTTTCTCCAGACTAAAAGAAAACCTGGAGAATAACAGTGGAAAAGGAGATGAAGCGCTGTGGTCTGTGATGGAACACCATCTCCAAAAAGGATGAAGATCGTCCACAGTAGTTCTGTCTTGTGGAAGTTCGACATTAACAGGATTAGGTACAGTTCCTAAGTAAGTACCTCTCCAGGATTCTCTCTCGCCTCAAGCTCCCACCTACAGTGTAGCGTGGCCATGCTCTATTCTGTTTCCCTTGTGGACTCCAGGATGGAGCATGCCTATGCCCTGTGGGGATGGAGGGGCCTTGTGGGCTCCAGGATGGAGGGGCCTTGTGGGCTCCAGGATAGAGCATGCCTATGCCCTGTGGGGATGGAGGGGCCTTGTGGAACCCAGGATGGAGGGGCCTTGTGGACTCCAGGATGGAGGGGCCTTGTGGGCTCCAGGATGGAGGGGCCTTGTGGGCTCCAGGATGGAGGGGCCTTGTGGGCTCCAGGATGGAGGGGCCTTGTGGGCTCCAGGATAGAGGGGCCTTGTGGACTCCAGGATGGAGGGGCCTTGTGGACTCCAGGATGGAGGGGCCTTGTGGACTCCAGGATGGAGGGGCCTTGTGGACTCCAGGATGGAGGGGCCTTGTGGACTCCAGGATGGAGGGGCCTTGTGGACTCCAGGATGGAGGGGCCTTGTGGACTCCAGGATGGAGGGGCCTTGTGGACTCCAGGATGGAGGGGCCTTGTGGACTCCAGGATGGAGGGGCCTTGTGGACTCCAGGATGGAGGGGCCTTGTGGACTCCAGGATGGAGGGGCCTTGTGGACTCCAGGATCGAGGGGCCTTGTGGACTCCAGGATGGAGGGGCCTTGTGGACTCCAGGATAGAGCATGCCTATGCCCGGTGGGGATGGAGGGTGTAGACAATCCAAACCCATCTTCTCCTCAAGATCTCATCAGGAACCTGGCTGGTGAACTCCCTTAGGTTCATGTTGCTTCAGAAGTTTCAGGATAAATCGCCAGAAACTCAAAGAAAACATAAATCAATAGGATGTCTAAAAATATGTTACTAGAACAAAAGGAAAGCCAAGCATTACAGTTAAATCATTAGACTCACTCTTCTATGAAGGTTAGTAACCTGCTCAGGCTGAAAGCCTATTACATTTCCCCTGAAGATAGAACTTGACTTGAGGGTAGTGGACAACTCACTGCTCAGGCTTGACATTACATTATTAGTTGAGGATGCCCATGGGATTTGGTCTGTTTCAAGACGTGTGTGGGTATTTGGGAGTGTGTGTGAGTGCGTATGTGGAAAGTGTGTGTCTGTAAATCTTTCAGGAGGTGAGTGTGTATGTCTTTGTGTCTATGGGGAAGTGTGTGTAATCTGTGTTCATTCCAGCTGAGTGTGGGAATTACAGAATTCCCAGTGAGGAAGATGGTCTGAAGAAACAGCCAGCCAGGGTCATTGTCTTGCGCCAGGGAAAAAGGTTCACAGGAACCTTAATCACCCTACCACACATCCAGACCGTTTCCACGTCCCACAAGTCATGTACAGTATGGATGTGACCAGCCCATGACCTCTAAGAGAAATTAACTTAAAGTTCAAATGTGGGGATGATCAACTGATCCTAAACCTGTGGTTAAAGGATCACTTAAATCTATCAAGAGCCAGAAATGGTTTAGCTGGTTAATCAGTAATTTCCTACTAAATAATCTGTGTAGATTTCTGGTGTTTTCTGAGGAATGCTGGAATTAGACAAAATATTTAATTAGCCTACACGTTGATTACTGAAGGACGTGCAGTAAAATCTGCATGGGATGATTCCATTTAACTTGATGTTTGTGCTGCTACTTTAGTTTGCGGGTGGTATAGCGAGCGAGGGAGGGAGGGAGGGAGGGAGGGAGCGAGGGAGGGAGGGAGCGAGGGAGGGAGAGGGAGAGGAGGAGAGAGTAGTAAGGACTTTAGTTTGGGGGTGGTATAGCGAGCGAGGGAGGGAGGGAGAGGAGGAGGGAGAGGAGGAGAGAGTAGTAAGAACTTTAGTTTGGGGGTGGTATAGCGAGCGAGGGAGGGAGGGAGAGGAGGAGGGAGAGGAGGAGAGAGTAGTAAGGACTTTAGTTTGGGGGTGGTATAGCGAGCGAGGGAGGGAGGGAGAGGAGGAGGGAGAGGAGGAGAGAGTAGTAAGGACTTTAGTTCGGGGGTGGTATAGCGAGCGAGCGAGGGAGTGAGAGGAGGAGAGAGTAGTAAGGACTTTAGTTTGGGGGTGGTATAGCGAGCGAGGGAGGGAGGGAGAGGAGGAGAGAGTAGTAAGGACTTTATTTTGGGGGTGGTATAGCGAGCGAGCGAGGGAGTGAGAGGAGGGAGAGGGAGAGGAGGAGAGAGTAGTAAGGACTTTTCAATAGATCACTGCAGCTACAGAGCCTGTTTTTAGATATGGGTCATTCCACAAAAACAGAGTGACATTGAGACTCAGATTTTCACTTTAAAATGTATGCCAAACAAAACCCAATGATTGCAAACTTAGACATTCAACTTACACTGAACATTTTACAAAAACACATTTAACAGTGCAGATGCAAAGTTTGGTAACAGAATGACAGTTTGTGCTGTTGGTGCAGTCATTCTGTTAAATCGTTTTTTTGTTTGTTATACATTTGTTTGTTATACAGTCTCAACATCCCTGTGTAACCGTGGAATTACCCATATGTGTATTAAGATAAATAAACTAAACTACACATGTCCTTGTTCAAACCTAGTTGTTGCAGTGTTTCGGTCCACTAGATGGCTAGTGTTTTCTCAGTGTCAACGTGCTTGATCATGATCCCCAATGGAAATGTAATACATTCCTGAAGTTCTGCAGTTCATTCTCACATCATGGAACTTTGATATGAAAACTCACTTGTCCTTTTTTCAATTGTGCTTGTTGCCACCACATCACACAAATGAGACAGTTTTGAACAAGCTGCTCTGTACAGTATGTAGCCGCAAAATAGTCATACCAATCCAGCTCCCTCTTCAATTAGAGGAAAACACTGCTATTCGGCTCCAAGGACCAATCCTTCATATGCACTTTATAGTAGCTACTATGTAAGGCTTCAGACCCCAGATGGCAACAGTCATATCAGGTAAACACCTCAATAACACATATCTTTGTTTGTACACGGGCCCAGAGCCCAGCTCCCGGGCCTCCAGGCAGGCACCCAGACATGTAAAACAGGTTGCTGGCTCACCTCCCCTTCCTCGCCTGGAGCCCCTAAGCCTGGCAGCTGGCCAGTGTACACTCTCGCACGACTCACGCCGCTACTATACTCTCACACGACTCACGCTGCTACTATAATCTCACACGACTCACGCTGCTACTATACTCTCACAAGAGGCTTCAAGTTTCCCCTCGCCATCCCTGGACTAGAGAGATTTCTTAACACTGAAAGAGTATTGCCTAGAACCTACAGTACCCTGTACTTTATGTCATTTTAGCAGATGCTCTTAACCAGTTGACTTACAGGAGCAATTAGCGTTAAGTGCCTTGCTCATGGACACAGACCGATTTTTCACCTAGTCAGCTCTGGGATTCGAACCAGCAACCTTTCAGTTACTGGCCCAACACTTAACCGCTAGGCTACCCGCCACCCGATATACTGGAACTATAATAAAGCTAGTAACTGGCTATAAAGCTTACTATCCCAGGCTACTATGGAGGCGATTATTCAACCAGAGTTTAGTAAATTGAGCTAGTCGCCTCTAAAAACACCTTCCTAATATAAAGTTGCCCCATAAGTGTCTAATTGAGTTGAGATCTGGTGACAGACACACACAGCCTTTAAGACCCCTCTTTCAAAGGCACAGATCTCTTCTAGCCATGGTAGACAAAATAATAATCAACTGGGCATTATTATACATGACCCTAAGCATGATGGGATGTTAATTGCTTAATTAACTCAGGAACCACACCTGTGTAGAAGCAACTTCTTTAAAAATACCCCTCATTTACTCAAGTGTAAAATAAAGGTACAAATAAATGCTCCTTCATGGATGCTAGAACATTGACAGGAACATCAGCACAGTAGAAGACTGAGATAATACGTTTAAAAACAATAGAACAGACAAGTATATGTAATTCCATGCATTCTTTATTCCATTAAGCATTAAAACATCCACTGTGTTGCCTGAAAGCAACACAGCCAACATGAATGACAATCTGTAGCACGGTACAGTTAAGGCTTCTTCTTTGTCAGTTTATCACTAAGAAACCTCTGTACCCACTAGTTTTTTTATGCATTAGATTTGCATACTGTGACTCCAGTGTTAAACTCAAGTAGGCTAGAATAGCCCTTAAATCAATGTTTTATATTATGTATAGAGGATATATAGATACATTACATATGGTTCTGACAAACCAGCATTAGAGTGTAAATCTATCAACATTTACTGGAAAAGAACATTGTAAAAATGTCAGTATCAAAACAATAAATGGGACTAAAGCAGTTTTTCGTTCTTTAAAAAGACGAGCAGTAAAAACTAGATGTTAAGTTAAAGGGCTCGTTGTGTCAAAACATAGGCCCCTTAGTAAGTTATGACGAGAAAACACTAGAATCTTTTATTCGTCACACGAAAACCAAACCACGACCGCAAAATACAGCCATCACCTCACAGCAATACACTGTCAGTCAAAACGTTAATCACAAGTTGCTACGCACATATCCTTCACTTATACCTCCTCCTTCCAAAAGGACACTCCTTGAGCAGTGTAGTGTTTCTGTGTTTATTATTATTTTACAGCTGAGAACATTAGCAGAAGACTTCCAACCCAGTCATTCCTCTGGCTTCTTCTCTCTACACTCAAAATGTCCTTTATGAAAAGTTGTTTGCATGCAGTGTTTCTTCCAAAACGTAGTCTTGGTGACACTTGCAGAGTTCTTTGGAGTGAAACGAGATGGGGAGCAGGGAAGGGGTCTGCAAATGGTGGTGAGATGGCTCAAAAATCTCTCATCTACATGTGAAGACTCATTGAGATTGCATTAGGTGAAGTACCTTTTTGATCAGTATTACCCCAAAACATCTTTTCACAGTGATTGAGAAGATTCCTCCAACCGAACCCATAGCAGCAGTCAGTCCCCCTGCAGACCATGAGACTCCCCAACTCAAGTCGACAGGAATGTTAGGGTGAAATGTCCACAGACTTAAGGCTTTATTTGAAGTGTTGAAATGAAAGGAACAGGTACATACTGACAAACAGCAACCCAGAGCATTTACGTTAAACACAATCTTAATTCTGAACAAACAAAATGGCTTCGTGGAAAACTTCTGAACAAAAACATCTACACTGGTGCTGAAGCCCAAATCAACTCCTACGCCCAAGACATACCTCTAGATCTGAAATGAATGGATAGGTCTTAGCAATATGGTAAAACATCCTCCGAACAGCAAGACATGAATACTGCTTCAAATCGGCTCCTTTCAGATCTACACGAGTGTCTAGAGACAGTACTGGCTAGGGGCTGATCAGGTGTGTGTAGAGACAGTACTGGCTAGGGGCTGATCAGGTGTGTGTAGAGACAGTACTGGCTAGGGGCTGATCAGGTGTGTGTAGAGACAGTACTGGCTAGGGGCTGATCAGGTGTGTGTAGAGACAGTACTGGCTAGGGGCTGATCAGATGTGTCTAGAGACAGTACTGGCTAGGGGCGGATCAGGTGTGTGTAGAGACAGTACTGGCTAGGGGCGGATCAGGTGTGTCTAGAGACAGTACTGGCTAGGGGCTGATCAGGTGTGTGTCTAGAGACAGTACTGGCTAGGGGCTGATCAGGTGTGTGTAGAGACAGTACTGGCTAGGGGCTGATCAGGTGTGTGTAGAGACAGTACTGGCTAGGGGCTGATCAGGTGTGTGTAGAGACAGTACTGGCTAGGGGCTGATCAGGTGTGTGTAGAGACAGTACTGGCTAGGGGCTGATCAGATGTGTCTAGAGACAGTACTGGCTAGGGGCGGATCAGGTGTGTGTAGAGACAGTACTGGCTAGGGGCGGATCAGGTGTGTCTAGAGACAGTACTGGCTAGGGGCTGATCAGGTGTGTCTAGAGACAGTACTGGCTAGGGGCTGATCAGGTGTGTGTAGAGACAGTACTGGCTAGGGGCTGATCAGGTGTGTGTAGAGACAGTACTGGCTAGGGGTTGATCAGGTGTGTCTAGAGACAGTACTGGCTAGGGGCTGATCAGGTGTGTGTAGAGACAGTACTGGCTAGGGGCTGATCAGGTGTGTGTAGAGACAGTACTGGCTAGGGGCTGATCAGGTGTGTCTAGAGACAGTACTGGCTAGGGGCTGATCAGGTGTGTGTAGAAACAGTACTGGCTAGGGGCTGATCAGGTGTGTGTAGAGACAGTACTGGCTAGGGGCTGATCAGGTGTGTGTAGAGACAGTACTGGCTAGGGACTGATCAGGTGTGTGTAGAAACAGTACTGGCTAGGGGCTGATCAGGTGTGTGTAGAGACAGTACTGGCTAGGGGCTGTTTAGGTGTATGTAGAGACAGTACTGGCTAGGGGCTGATCAGGTGTGTGTAGAGACAGTACTGGCTAGGGACTGATCAGGTGTGTGTAGAAACAGTACTGGCTAGGGGCTGATCAGGTGTGTGTAGAGACAGTACTGGCTAGGGGCTGTTTAGGTGTATGTAGAGACAGTACTGGCTAGGGGCTGATCAGGTGTGTGTAGAAACAGTACTGGCTAGGGGCTGATCAGGTGTGTGTAGAGACAGTACTGGCTAGGGGCTGATCAGGTGTGTGTAGAGACAGTACTCGCTAGGGGCTGATCAGGTGTGTGTAGAGACAGTACTGGCTAGGGACTGATCAGGTGTGTGTCTAGAGACAGTACTGGCTAGGGGCTGATCAGGTGTGTGTAGAGACAGTACTGGCTAGGGGCTGTTTAGGTGTATGTAGAGACAGTACTGGCTAGGGGCTGATCAGGTGTGTGTAGAGACAGTACTGGCTAGGGGCTGATCAGGTGTGTGTAGAGACAGTACTGGCTAGGGGCTGTTTAGGTGTATGTAGAGACAGTACTGGCTAGGGGCTGATCAGGTGTGTGTAGAGACAGTACTGGCTAGGGGCTGATCAGATGTGTCTAGAGACAGTACTGGCTAGGGGCTGATCAGGTGTGTCTAGAGACAGTACTGGCTAGGGGCTGATCAGGTGTGTGTAGAAACAGTACTGGCTAGGGGCTGATCAGGTGTGTGTAGAGACAGTACTGGCTAGGGGCTGTTTAGGTGTATGTAGAGACAGTACTGGCTAGGGGCTGATCAGGTGTGTGTAGAGACAGTACTGGCTAGGGGCTGATCAGATGTGTCTAGAGACAGTACTGGCTAGGGGCTGATCAGGTGTGTGTAGAGACAGTACTGGCTAGGGGCTGTTTAGGTGTATGTAGAGACAGTACTGGCTAGGGGCTGATCAGGTGTGTGTAGAGACAGTACTGGCTAGGGGCTGATTTGTTTCATTACAGTACATTGTAGGTATGTTTTTATTTGATACATGGTGTCCCTCACGTGTCATCATTAGGGTCAGGTGGTGTCCCTCACTGGAAAACCCCAGTTGAGGAAAAACACCTGGCCCTACTTACCACATGACCTCCAGTTAACAAGAGCATTGTTACAGGAGGTGAGACACCCAAAGGTGAGCTGGGTAATGACGTTTTCCAACCACACGCATCTCTCACACGGTCACACACTGGCCTTGAAAACAAGATGGGAATGAGATTCTGTGTAGTGAAACACATGGAATGTCAATAAGATAACAAAGAACATACATCAGAACATACAGTATGATTACCTGAAAATATCTGCACAATAAAAGTGCATTCGTTTCAATTCACCCTGAATGGAAAAAAAACTAAACAATATTTAACACAATCAAGCAAGAACATCAATCATGTATCTGAGGTGCAAAACAGATTGTTCTTCATCAGGTAGAAAATAATACAAAGTCAATCAATCATGAGCATAAAAGAGAGCGAAACAGATGAAATAGGGAGAACAAGATCGCAGAGGGAATTTATCACATCCCCACCGGCAGAGAGGGAGAGCGAGAAGGAGAATCAAATCGAGATCCAGATTGAAGAGCAAGTGCAAATACTGAGCGGGCCCTAGCTCCTTGGCAAAGAGACCTGGGACCTGTCCACATATGAGCGCCGGGGATGCCTTGGCCTGGCTCAGCTCAGCCTGACCTGGTTAAGCCCTGGCGGAAGCATCTCAACACTTCCTCCCCTCCTCTCCAACATCTGCACCGATAAACAATACAAACCAACATGGTGGATTTCAGGTATCAAATTTCCACCAATCCACTTCTCTCTGCACAGATCAAGGAAAGAAAAAAGGAAGCCATTTTAGACTTGATACGCAGCCCCCCTCTAGGTTTTACTGGAGGAGGCCAAGGGAGATCAGGATGTGGGCAGCTCGATGGAGATGAACTGCTTGAGCCGCTCCAAGTACTGGGCGTAGAGCTCGATGTCGTTGTGCCCGGCGCCCTCCACCCACAGGGGCTCCACGGCACGCGGGCAGCGCTCGTACATTGCCAGGCCGTGCGAGAAGTCGATCACCTCATCCTCCGTGCCGTGGATCACCAGCACCGGCGACGCCACCTTGGACACCTTGTCAATGCTGGGGAGAGAGAAGGGGTTACAGTTTATCAATGCTTAAACAAAGCCAGAGCCCACGCAGCAGAGAGAAAGACAGAACAGGGAGAGAAAACAGAGAGAGAATAGGGAGAGAACAGGGAGAAAAGGGAGAGAGGGAAAAGGGAGAGAGTGGGGAAGACAAACACATTAAGACAAATGGACCTCCTTGGGGGCATTAGTAGTTGTATCCATCTGTCTTGTAGCGGTGCAGTAACAGCAGGGGTGGAGAGACCGACTCCACACAGCACGCTGCCAAACCATTAACTACATATCATACAGAGGGGGTGTGCGCACCTTATTTGCACTACATATGATATATACACATATGATAGAGATATGTCAAATTGATCAGAAATACAGTGTAGACAAAGCACTTTCTTATGAAACTCGTCAGTCTATTCGTGTTCTGAGAAATGAAGGCTATTCCATGCAAGAAATTTCCAAGAAACTGAACATCTTGTACAACGCTGTGTACTACCCCCTTCACAAAATAGTGCAAACTGGCTCTAACCAGAATAGAAAGAGGAGTAGGAGGCCCAGGTGCACAACTGAGCAAGAGGACAAGTACATTAGTGTCTAGTTTGAGAAACAGACGCCTCAAGTCCTCAACTGGCAGCTTCATTAAATAGTACCTGCAAAACACCAGTCTCAACGTCAACAGTAAAGAGGCGACTCCAGGATGCTGGCCTTCTAAGCAGAGTTGCAAAGAAAAAGCCAACACTCTGTCCAGTGTTTGTTTGCCCATCTTAATCTTTTCTTTTTATTGGCCAGTCTGAGATATGGCTTTTTCTTTGCAACTCTGCCTAGAAAGCCAGCATCCCAGAGTTGTTTCTTCAACGTTGACGTTGAGACTGGTGTTTGCGGGTACTATTTATTGAAGCTGCCAGTGAATCACACTTCACCATCTGGCAGTCTGATGGACAAATCCGGGTTTGGCGGATGCCAGGAGAATGTTACAAGCCCGAATACATAGTGCAAACTAATGTTTGGTGGAGGATAAATATTGATCTGGGGCTGTTTTTCATGGTTCGGGCTAGGCCCCTTAGTTCCAGTGACGGGAAATCTTAACACTACAGCATACAATGACATTCTAGAAGATTCTGTGCTTCCAGCTTTGTGGCAAAAGTTTGGGAAGGCCCTTTCCTGTTTCAGCATGACTGCGAGCCAGGCCTAATCGCCCAACATCAGCGCCTGACCTCACTAATGCTCGTGTCTGAATGGAAGCAAGTCCCTGCAGCAATGTTCCATTATCTAGTGAACAGCCTTCCTAGAAGAGTGGTGTTAGAGCAGAAAAGGGGAGACCAACTCCATATTAATACCCATAATTTTAAAATGTTTGACGAGCCGCTGTCCACATACTTTTTGGTATTAATGTATGCATGTATACACACACACACACACACACACACACAGAAAATGAGGTTGGAATGATCGTAACATTGCAGGTAATGCCCTTGTAGTGTAAGAGCTGGAGTTCTGACCTGACTGGTGACATCACCAGGCGGTAAATTTGTTTAAATACCAATAGGAGACTTCCAAACCTCTTTCCCCAATTATAGGTACTTTTCCCCTCCCTTAAACACACTGACTGAAGCAGAATTCTTGCTTCAGAAATTGTTCTTTGCTATGCTATTATTGACAATTTGAATTGAAAACAAATCACAGCAAGGTACTTACTTAATTGTTACCCAGAAATGATGTGATGTCTGCATTGTAGCTTTAAAGCAGGATCCTCACATTCCAGGTGGAATAAGACTATAATCTCAAAGGGTTCAGAGACTAACAACAAAAGCACACACAGGCATGCATATATTGCCATTTACCTGTCCCTTTAAGGGGGTAGAGGACCTAAACCATGCCAGGATATTGCAGCCCACACCATACAGTGGCTTGTGAACGTTTTCACCCCCCTTTGGCATTTTTCCTATTTTGTTGCTTTACAACCTGGAATTAAAATAGATTTTCAGGAGTTTGTATCATTTGATTTACACAACATGCCTACCATTTTGAAGATGCTAAATATTTTATATTGTGAAACAAGAAATAAGAGACACAAAAAAATGAAAACTTGAGCACGCATAACTATTCACCACTCCAAAGTCAATACTTTGTAGAGCCACCTTTTGCAGTAATTACAGCAGCAAGTCTCTTGTGGTATGTCTCTATAAGCTTGGCACATCTAGCCACTGGGATTTTCGGCCATTCTTCAAGGCAAAACTGCTCCAGCTCCTTCAAGTTGGATGGGTTCCGCAATCTTTAAGTCATACCACAGATTCTCAATTGGATTGAGGTCTGGGCTTTGACTAGGCCTTTCCAAGACATTTAAATGCTTCCATTTAAACCACTCGAGTGTTGCTTTAGTAGTTTGCTTAGGGTAATTGTCCTGCTGGAAGGTGAACCTCTGAAATGGGTTTCCTTCAAGGATTTCCCTGTATTTAGCGCCATCCATCATTCCTTCAATTCTGACCAATTTCCCAGTCCCTGCCGATGAAAGAAATCCCCACAGCATGATGCTGCCACCACCATGCTTCACTGTGGGGATGGTATTCTCGGGGTGAGGAGGGTGTTCTCGGGGTGAGGAGAGGTGTTGGGTTTGCGTCAGACATAGCTTTTTCCTTGATGGCCAAAAAGCTCAATTTTAGTCTCATCTGACCAGAGTACCACCTTCCATATGTTTGGGGAGTCTCCCACACGCCTTTTGGCGAACACCAAAATTGTTTGCTTATTTTTTTTGGCCACTCTTCCGTAAAGTCCAGCTCTGTGGAGTATACGGCTTAAAGTGGTCCTATGGACAGATACTCCAGTCTCTGCTGTGGAGCTTTGCAGCTCCTTCAGGGTTATCTTTGGTCTTTTTGTTGCCTCTCTGATTAATGCCCTCCTTGCCTGGTCCGTGAGGTTTGGTGGGTGTCCCTCTCTGGGCAGGTTTGTTATGGTGCCATATTATTTCAATTTTTTAATAATGGAATTAATGGTGCTTCGTGGGATGTTCAAAGTCTCGGATATTTTTTTATAACCCAACCCTGAACTTTGTTCCTGACCTGTTTGGAGAGCTCCTTGGTCTTCATGGTGCCACTTGCTTGGTGGTGCCCATTGCTTAGTGGTGTTGCAGACTCAGGGGCCTTTCAGAACACACTGAGATCATGTGACACTTAAAGTCCCCCTGTGTGCAATCTATTTAATTAATTATGCCACTTATGAAGGTAATTGGTTGCACCAGGGGGCTTCAGAGAAAAGGAGGTGAATACATATGCACGCACCACTTTTCATCATTTTTTTGAAATCTTATTTTTTAATTTCACTACACCAATTTGGATGATTTTGTGTATGTCCATTACATGAAATCCAAATAGAAATCAATTTCAATTACAGTGTAGAAAAGGCCCATAGAGTTGGTGGAAGAATCTTTTAATTCAAGGCCACTTGCTCAGCTGGGCCAGGAGTGCTTTAATTAGGTCAGGTGGAAATATCCCACAGATCTCAACTCCATAAAAGGAGGAAATCGCCATCGCCCATCTCGCTGCTTTCTCTTCCTTAACTCCGTCTAATCCAGAAGTTCTGTGCGTCCATGAATCCACGTTAAGTCCACCGACTCTGTTACCTTTCATCTGAACTATCTGTTGCGATCAGGAGAGTGGGCCATTCAGTTATTGTTTATAGTTATTAACGCGGAGTGCGGCTTGGAGCGCACGCTTCAAACCTATTGTGTAATGTGAATGGTCAATGATCACGGCCCTACGGATCATCACAGGCCAATTATGCCATCGATATATGCTTAATATGTAATGAAATTACATGTACACACGAAGACACTTGAAAGGGTGAAATATGAAACGTCATTGTTTGCTGAACTGATCGATTCTGATATCAAACTAATGGGGATTATAGATTGATCACTGTATTCTTCTTCTCATGATTATGATAGTTACGAGCATAAATGACTCAAGGATGATTCCTATTGACTTCTTAATGAACTGGATTGTTGAATTCCCTAATTATGTTAATAATGAATGATTGTTATGACTTGATCTTTGTGATTATGAGTTTGATTGGATACCTGTTATTCTGTTTCCTTTGTGATGCAGCACAGACTACTCAGTAAATATACCACTTTATGGTTAAAGGAATTCCTGCCTCAGTCTCATCCATTCCTCTGTCACCTGACACGTGATCGATCACCTGTTCAACTTCACTGTCAGTCATCCTACTTGTCCAGCTACCCACACAGATTCCACGAAGCTTTCATACAGGTTGTAATGCAACAAAATAGGAAAAATGCCAAGGGGGATGAATACTTTTGCAAGGCACTCTAACAGAGACCCTCTAAGGGGATGAGAGGTCCTAAACCATGCCAGGATAATGCACTGCATATCATAAGAGAGACCCTATAAGGGGATGAGAGGTCCTAAACCATGCCAGGATAATGCACTCCACACCATAACAGAGACCCTGTAAGGGGATGATGAGAGGTCCTAAACCATGCCAGGATAATGCACTCCACACCATAACAGAGACCCTATAAGGGGATGAGAGGTCCTAAACCATGCCAGGATAATGCACTCCACACCATAACAGAAACCCTGTAAGGTGATGATGAGAGGTCCTAAACCATGCCAGGATAATGCACTCCACACCATAACAGAGACCCTGTAAGGGGATGATGAGAGGTCCTAAACCATGCCAGGATAATGCACTCCACACCATAACAGAGAACACAGAACCCTCATTTACTCAAGTGTTTCCATTATTTTGGCAGTTACCTGTAGGCCTCTATAGCAGTCCTCTACAGCAGTCCCAGCTTAGGAGAGCCACTTGCAGATTCAACTTCTGCTCGCCCCCCCCCTCCTTTTCTGCCCGCTGTCCCACAGATCTCATGGCTGATAACAGTTTGATGCCATTGTTCCACAGGTGTCAGGGCTGAGGGTTGATAACAGTTTGATGCTATCTGCTCCTCCCACCTGCACCAAATGTACAGTATTTCTCATCCTAATAGCTTGTTCTCCATCTGATAACCAAGACTTATTTTCTAGTTTTCCGACCCTTTACAATAAAGCAGCACAGGAAGTAGCTGCTCATGGAATATGACTGGGGGACACAATACAAACCCTATGGATAATACAGGCATCTGATAGAGGCCAGCCAGAGACCGAGACCTGGGAGCCCTATTTTTCACTAGGTCTGTGAGCCCAGCCGCCAACCTTTCATAGCTAGCTAGCATGGCAAGTTACTACCTACCTACGTACCTACCGCTGCACCTTAACCTCATGAAACTCTGGGGGCAGTATTTCAATTTTGGATGAAAAACGTTCCCGTTTTAAACAAGATATTTTGTCACGAAAAGATGCTCGACTATGCATATAATTGACAGCTTTGGAAAGAAAACACTGACGTTTCCAAAACTGCAAAGATATTGTCTGTGAGTGCCATAGAACTAATGCTACAGGCGAAACCAAGATTCAATTTCATACAGGAAGTGAGCCAGATTTTTGAGGCGCTGTGTACCAATGTCTCCTTATATGGCTGTGAATGCGCAAGGAGAGAGCCTACACTTTGTCGTTTCCCCAAGGTGTTTGCAGCATTGTGACGTATTTGTAGGCATATCATTGGAAAATTGACCATAAGAGACTACATTTACCAGGTGTCCACTGGGTGTCCTCCGTCGAAACTATTGTGCAATCTCCAGGTGCGCGCATTTTTTCCACTTTGAACAGAGGAGAAACCAAACTGCCAGGAGTGACTTATCATCAAATAGATTTGTGAAAAACACCTTTAGGATTGATTCTAAACAACGTTTGCCATGTTTCTGTCGATATTATGGAGTTAATTTGGAAAAAAGTTTGCTGTTGTTATGACTGAATTTTCTGGTTTTTTTCTCAGCCAAACGTGAAGAACAAAACGGAGCGATTTGTCCTACACAAATAATATTTTTGGAAAAACTTAACATTTGCTATCTAACTGAGAGTCTCCTCATTGAAAACATCTGAAGTTCTTCAAAGGTAAATGATTTTATTTGAATGCTTTTCTTGTTTGTGAAAATGTTGCCTGCTGAATGCCAGGCTTAATGCTATGCTAGCTATCAATACCCTTACACAAATGCTTGTTTAGCTATGGTTCAAAAGCATATTTTGAAAATCTGAGATGACAGTGTTGTTAACAAAAGGCTAAGCTTGTGAGCCAATATATTTATTTCATTTAATTTGCGATTTTCATGAATAGTTAACGTTGCGTTATGGTAATGAGCTTGAGGCTATAAATAGGATCCCGGATCCGGGTTTGCTCGTCGCAACAGGTTAACATTCCCTCAGCACCCTGCAGGAGAGAGATAACACTACCTACCCAAAATCCAAATCAGGGCTTTGCCAGATGGCTGTATATCAACTGTCATTCAGTCAAAGACAACAGGCCAGGAAAGCTAACACATCCAACATCCCTCTGTCCCTAGACTCCATCTACTTCCGCCGACCCCACTATCTCACCATCTCACCCCATAATAACCCACCTGGGGAAGGCGTCGAAGCAGTAGGTCTTGCGCGTGTCAGGGAAGGCCACTCGCAGGCCGGACATAAGAGGTGAGTGCAGGATGACGGCAGCACACTCGTAGCGCGCCGCCAAATCCACCGTGGGTACCGTGCCGATGCTCTGACCGTACAGGATGATGTTCTCTGGGGTCACTCCATACCTGGATAGGAAGGAGGTTAGGACACAGAGAGAAAGAGAGAGAAGATGGGGGGGATAGACAGACCGATAGTTGTGGACAAGGAGATGAAGGAAAGTGGGTGAAAAAAAGGAAAGAAACAAAATAAGGTTAATAGATCAGACCCAGATTACTACCATCGTCATCCTCCTAGGAGATATCTGACCCAGATTACCACCATCGTCATCCTCCTAGGAGATATCTAACCCAGACTACCACCGTCGTCATCCTCCTAGGAGATATCTGACCCAGACTACCACCGTCGTCATCCTCCTAGGAGATATCTGACCCAGACTACCACCGTCGTCATCCTCCTAGGAGATATCTGACCCAGACTACCACCGTCGTCATCCTCCTAGGAGATATCTGACCCAGACTACCACCGTCGTCATCCTCCTAGGAGATATCTGACCCAGACTACCACCGTCGTCATCCTCCTAGGAGATATCTGACCCAGACTACCACCGTCGTCATCCTCCTAGGAGATATCTGACCCAGACTACCACCGTCGTCATCCTCCTAGGAGATATCTGACCCAGACTACCACCATCATCATCCTCCTCTGAGATATCTGACCCAGACTACATCACTGTACAACAAGGAGACGATACCTCCCCCATCTAACATCACTGTACATCAAGGAGACGATACCTCCCCCATCTAACATCACTGTACAACAAGGAGACGATACCTCCTCCTATCTAACATCACTGCACAACAAGGAGACGATACCTCCTCCTATCTAACAATCACTGCACAACAAGGAGACGATACCTCCTCCTATCTAACAATCACTGTACAACAAGGAGACGATACCTCCTCCAATCTAACGTCACTGTACAACAAGGAGACGATACCTCCTCCTAACATCACTGTACAAGAAGGAGACAATATCTCCTATCTAACCCAACATGACATCACTGTACAACACGCCATAACAGAAAGTTTACAATGTAATACGTAAACAATGCAATATAATAATACATGCCATTTAGCAGAGGCTTTTAGCCCGACGCGACTTAGTCATGCTGGCATACATTTTATGTATGGATGGTTCCAGGAATTGCATCCTCTATCTTGCAGTAACAAGCACCAGGCTCTGCCAATTGAGCTACAGAGGATGTCATGAAATAAGCTTCTAGAGACTGTAATTCTTATTTACCAAACACTGATATACTTAACCCTTATCAAATCCGACTGACATTAAACATCTACTCTTATCAGCACATCAGTTAGAGTTGAGATGAGTTTACACAGTGAAAGGAGAGCTGTGTAGTTAAATCCAGACTTGTGTACAGAGCTATACTTATATATACACTGTATGTAGCTAAGCTACGTTGCTATATAGCTTAGTCTCCAGGCTCGTAGTGGGAGGCAGCAGGCCGAATAGGGGAGGATCATGTCACGTTAAAGCCTGGCTGCCAGTGCTGCGGCCGGGGCAGCTGTCTGCCGGGGCAGCTGTCTGCCTGGCACACTGACACACACACTTCAGGCATCAGTTCTGCTCTATAAAAACTCAAGCTAGAGCATTGAGATAAAAATAAGGGATGGATGGGTGGAGGACAGAGGTAGCGAGAGGACAGCCCTACATTTCATTCTCCCACTCCTCCACTCTTGGCAGGCTTTCCCATGGCGAGAGCAAACCTCAGGGAACCCGATCTTCGGGGTGCTGTGTGTCAGGTATGCGGTGAAGTCTGCCGACAAAATGGAAACATATTTGATACGTGACCTAAAGGCTGGGCCTCAAAGGTTTCGAAAGGCTAGTCCCCTTTGATGGCGAAAGTTGCCGAGGAGACAAAACAGCTGCGCACCCCGTGTGTGTGTGTGTGTGTGTGCGTGCAAAGGCAGGCAAGGCAGAGAGGAAGGGAGTGCTGTACATCGTGTTCGCTGAGACTGCCCTCAACATCACGTTCTGCTTTGTTTGGCCTTTTAGAATGAACTCTGAGAACTCCAAGAAAGTGTGGAATGCATGGGGGTGAATCAAAGGCTTACACAACTCACCACAAGCTAAGATGTAACACGCAACACGCGGTACAGTTAGGCATTGCTAAATATGTGGAAGGTGAGCAGGTGCATGTAAATTTACCCATGAAATTACGCTGTAGACTTAGGCCCAGCTAAGGAGGCGGAGGGTTGAAGGAGGTGTGCGATTGGGTGTGTATGTGTTTGAGGGTGTGCGCCAGGGTTTCCGTTAGCCAGTAAATGCTGGCTTTTGGACCCAACAAAATTAATGAAAAGCCGATAAAGTCAGCCAAAAAGTTGCAGGCCCAATGCCTATTAATTGATAGAAATGCCAGTCGACATGCTCTAACTTCAAAGGCAAATAAACTGCATGGGTTAATGAATCCTCAGGCTGCTGGGAAATTCATGTGTGTTTCTATTTTCCCTCACGCAAAAGATGTGAGGTTCCCATCAGGGACCAGCTAAGTACACCCAGACTGGGCAACATTTGCCCAGATTAGAGATCGACAGATTCATTGGAATGGCCGATTATTTAGGGCCGACTTCAAGTTTTCATAACAATCGGAGATCTATATTTTTGGACACTTTTTTTTTTACACCTTTATTTAACCAGGCAAGTCAGTTAAGAACACATTCTTATTTTCAATGATGGCCTAGAACGGTGGGTTAACTGCCTCGTTCAGGGGCAGAACGACAGATTTTCACCTTGTCAGCCCGCAATCTTGCAACCTTACAGTTAACTAGTCCAACTCTATAACCACCTGCCCCTCGTTGCACTCCACAAGGAGACTGCCTGTTACGCGAATGCAGAAAGCCAAGGTAAGTTGCTAGCTAGCATTAAACTTACCTTATAAAAAACGATCAATCATAATCACTAGTTAACTACACATGGTTGATGATATTACTAGTTTATCTAGCGTGTCCTGCGTTGCATAGAATCTTACTGAGCATACAAGTATCTGACTGAGCGGTGGTAGGCAGCAGCAGGCTCGTAAGCATTCATTCAAACAGCACTTTAGTGCGTTTTGCCAGCAGCTCTTCGTTGTGCGCCAAGCATTGCGCTGTTTATGACTTCAAGCCTATCAACTCCCGAGATGAGGCTGGTGTAACCGAAGTAAAATGGCTAGCTAGTTAGCGGGGTGCTTGATAATAGCGTTTCAAACGTCACTCGCTCTTGGAGTGGTTATTCCCCTTGCTCTACATGGGTAACGCTGCTTCGAGGGTGGCTGTTGTCGTTGTGTTCCTGGTTCGAGCGAGGAGAGGGACGGAAGCTATACTGTTACACTGGCAATACTAAAGTGCCTGCCTATAAGAACATCCAATAGTCAAAGGCTAATGAAATACAAATGTTATAGAGGGAAATAGTCCAATAACTACAACCTAAAACTTCTTACCTGGGAATATTGAATACTCATGTTAAAAGGAACCACCAGCTTTCATGTTCTCATGTTCTGAGCAAGGAACTTAAACGTTAGCTTTCTTACATGGCACATATTGCACTTTTACTTTCTTCTCCAACACTTTGTTTTTGCATTATTTAAACCAAATTGAACATGTATCATTTATTTGAGGCTAAATTGATTTTATTGATGTATTATATGAAGTTAAAATAAGTATTCATTCAGTATTGTTGTAATTGTCATTATTACAAAAAATAAAAATAAATATATTTTTTTAATAATTTTTTTTTTTTTTAAATGGCCGATTAATCGGTATCAGCTTTTTTGGTCCTCCAATAATCGGTATCGGCGTTGAAAAATCATAATCGGTCGACCTCTAGCCCAGATTCTGTTGATTATGCCCGTTTCACTGAAACCGAGAAGGGATTCTTTCTCCAAAACAGAGTAAAGATGGCTTCCAGAGCGCGCTCTCTTGAAGACACAGTAACGAGGCCGATGGCTTCCAGATCGCTCCTTCTCGAAGACACAGTAACGAGGGCGATGGCTTCCAGATCGCTCCTTCTCGAAGAGACAGTAACGAGGCTGATGGCTTCCAGATTGCTCCTTCTCGAAGACACAGTAACGAGACCGATGGCTTCCAGATCGCTCCTTCTCGAAGACACAGTAACGAGACCGATGGCTTCCAGATCGCTCCTTCTCGAAGACACAGTAACGAGACCGATGGCTTCCAGATCGCTCCTTCTCGAAGACACAGTAACGAGGCCGATGGCTTCCAGATCGCTCCTTCTCGAAGACACAGTAACGAGACCGATGGCTTCCAGATCGCTCCTTCTCGAAGACACAGTAACGAGGCTGATGGCTTCCAGATCGCTCCTTCTCGAAGACACAGTAACGAGGCCGATGGCTTCCAGATCGCTCCTTCTCGAAGACACAGTAACGAGGCTGATGCACATTAAGCTGCTCTAAGGAGTTGGACAGTTTGGACTTCCAACAGCAGCGGCTCACTTTGAGCAGGAAAAGGTCCGCTGCAAATGCAAGAAAATTAGAGGCCAATTGTGTTATTCAGGCCTGGTCCCAGCAGTTCTGATGCTGCCCTAGACCAGACCAACATATGCCGGCCGTGTCATGTATAGTATAAAGATTTGGAATGGATTGATATAGTAGAGTCATGTGGATCATGTGTAATTGGTGCATTTCAGATGAGCTTATTCAGTAGCACTTGGAAACTAAACATCGTTGCCATCTATTCACATCGGATAATTCCAATGTTGCAATCACTAGGCAGCCAACTGCCTACAGTAGGAAACTGAGCCGGTATCAATAAGATACCTATATTACAGGACACGAGTCACGGCCCCACGATCGTTCAAATTACCATGTGTGTGTGTTTGAGAGAGGCAGCTAGAGAGAGCAAGAAGGTGAGTGAGGAAAATAGTGTAACCAAGAAATAAACACAGAAACAGAGGAGTGAGTGAACAACATGCCCCTCTCTTTTCAGCCGGTCAGCCAAGAGAGCTTTAATAACAAGATCCCGAGCCAAATCTAACTGTTCCATCCAGGAGGAAAAGCTGATGGTTTTGGCCTTACAGGCAAGCTGCAGTAGCTACAAAAAATGTGACTTATAAATTAATAATATGGACCCACTGATGCTTAAAGAATATAATGTAGAAATGCCTCAGGAGCTCAGTTCAACTGTCCTACCCCATCAGAACCCAAAATAAGCTTTACTCCAATGTTTGTAAACAAAGTAAATGTAAAAACAAAAAACATGGTTAAAACTATTATTTTAATATCATGGATGGTCAGTCCTTGCATCCATAGCGCCGTCTATGAATTTGAGAGTGGTTCCAATTCCCTATCCCTCAGCTTTTTAGCAAACGCTTTGTTATCGTTTCGACTGCTGATTGACACTAAGTTTGATGCAGGCATTTATTAACCAGGGATGTTAAAAGGATGAGACAAGTTCACTTCCCTTTTAATTTCCCCTGCTAAGGCATCACAGACTGGACATCTTTGTTTGCAGACACAGCTGTTATTGTAGTCCCAAAGGCTCAGTTCTCCCAGTTCTGGAGAAAGCAACAAGGTGTACAGGATTTTAGTTCCAGCTCAGTATTAACATACCATATCAGGCGCCATTCTAACACCAATGTAGTGAATATTCAAGCCTAGTTGAATGAGGTATATTAGAAACGGGTTAGAAGAAGAAAAAAAAAAAACAAACCATGTGGGTCTCCAACATGAGGAATAATGACCCTTGACCTGAGTAAAGGTCAGGCATTGAGATAAACAGGTCAAAAAGTCAGAGAGACACCAAGTTGTGATTTCAGATGTGGAATTTAAAAAGACATCCACTGCCAAAGTATCACTGGAAAAAGGGCTGTTCGCTTGAGAGAAAAAAAATGGACAGGAAATGGAATTGCGTTTAAACTGGACAAAAACAAGAACATTCTCTTATTCCATGCTAATCAGGGAATTGATCATAACCCAGCGCTTGGAGAAGCAGTGACATGTGGAGTGAGGGAAAATAAAGTGTTCCGTGAAAACACTTGTCCAAACACCAGAGGCACTGAATGGAAGGAAAGCTACAGAGAGAACTACTAGAGAGGAAGAAAGATATTCAAAAGAGGAGTCAAGCCCAGTGCAGATGCCATGTTTCCATAAACAAATATCCATTGGTGAGATTCAATGGAAAAATGGGGCTAGAACGACAGGGCAACCTTGACGTCCAGGCCAGCACTGAATCGACCTCAAGAAAGTCCACTACATAACAAACCAACAAACTGTAGCCCAATATATAGGCTAGGTTTGCATTCCCCCGTACACATCATACTGTTTACCATAAATGGTGAGAGAGAAAGAGTTAGGCTGAGAGAGAGCAGAGCAAGAATGAAAGCAGTTGTACTGGGAAACCTTGTCAAGTCAAGAAATTGCAAAGTGCTCGCTCAAAAAGTCCTTACATTGTGGGCTGCTGAATCCTTAGAACAGTAGACTAATCATCATAGCATGCCAAATATACAGACTTGAAATCAACCTTCTTAACCTTGAAGTCAAAAAGCCAGCACCGAGTTGAACTCGAGCATTCACTAGAACCAGAAGAAGAGAGTTAACAGGTAGCAGAAATAATGAAAGCAAGCCCTAAGTGCCTTGGACATGAACTAAAAGAGTGTTTTGTGCCGCGAGAGAAGGGTGTTAGCGAGATAAAGCGCCTTATATACAGTAGTCTTAGTTTTGCGAAACGGCTCATGGGAGCCAAAACAAACATTTCCAGATGTTTTCAGGCAGAAACTTCCCTCCGGTTGCCAGTCTTTACAGTTTACCCTGAAAACACCCCAGCTCTGAGGTGAATTAAATCCTCAGACTGGACTTGAAACATCACAAAACCAAACTTGTTGTGGAAATACGACTGCAAATACCAGCTCACCCATACTAGTGAATTTCTTTGTTGTTTTCTATCACAATAAATCATATGTTTAATTGGAAGAATAGTTTATTAGAAGAAGTTGGAGTTGAGCAGTTTTGTTTGAAGAGAGGATCTTATTGGTTGTTATTCAGAGCATCCTGCCTAAGAATTTAGCAAATTCCAGCCGTGCATCTCAAGTAGTTTCCTCTCGTTTTCTCGTCTCCTTGCCTTCATTTGTACTCATGCGAATTCCAAGTAGACACTATCAACAATACTACCATCAACCTTCAAATTGTCAGATGAAGGAGAAGACGAGGAGAGGAAGCCACTTTAAACCATGATGCAGCCTACAGTATGTGCAAATGTGTTCAGAGAACATTTCCAAGGATGTAAGCTCCGTGGAGAGGACAAAGGGGCAAGGGCCTCGGGTATTCGTCGGTACAGACAATTTAATTTGAACTTCTGATGACATTTAGCGAGACCTAGCCTTGGCATTCTACAAGCCCATTCGCCGTTCTCAATGCATTAATAATGAATGTGAGATTTTACTTTTTTAATTTCCTACCATTTTGTCCTTTCCTGTATATTGGCTGTTTTTGTTTTCTTTGTGTTGTCGTAATTGAGTTTTTATTTGATTCTTTACACTAATTATTCCCTGTTTCCGGGTTTTAGCCACGTTTCAGCCTATTGCCCTGTGTTTCCATCTAGCTACTCATCTTATGCACCAATTGTCATTCATTGTCCCCATGTCTTATTTAAGACTAATAATAATATTACCAGGTTATCACATGCTGGGTTAAAGATGCTCATTAACAACTGTTAAACAGCATGAGTAGTATTCTCTTAGGAGGACAGAGGAGGTTCACAACTGGTCAGGTCATATGTCCATGGATGCCTGAGGCACTGAGGTGGACGAAGAGGAGAGATGTCCATCAGTGGGAGGCACAGGAGTGTGAGGTCTTTACTC
Organism: Oncorhynchus clarkii lewisi; assembly: GCF_045791955.1. Taxonomy (NCBI): domain Eukaryota; kingdom Metazoa; phylum Chordata; class Actinopteri; order Salmoniformes; family Salmonidae; genus Oncorhynchus; species Oncorhynchus clarkii. The sequence continues at coordinate 179,570 of NW_027261031.1, forward strand.
AGGTCATGATTCAAACGATTCACTGGAAAACAGCCTGGCAGAGACCACCTAGAAAGATCTGACAACTGGTCACAGGCTGTGGAGAGTGCACAGAAATGAGGCACAAAGGCCCATCAACATCTAGGCTCAAACCATACGCAACTGGTCAACTCCACCCCCGTGGGGCGGAAGGGTGCTGCGTTGAAACTGATACTCCACCCCCGTGGGGCCGAAGGGTGCTGCGTTGAAACTGATACTCCACCCCCCGTGGGGCGGAAGGGTGCTGCGTTGAAACTGATACTCCACCCCCCGTGGGGTGCATGGGTGCTGCGTTGAAACTGATACTTCACCCCTCGTGGGGTGCAAGGGTGCTGCGTTGAAACTGATACTCCACCCCCGTGGGGCAGAAGGGTGCTGCATGGTATAGAGGATTTCAGAGTTTCGTCTTTTCAAAGGATATCTTTAAGCTAGGCCCTGGAGTTTTCCCATGTCAGGTCACATGGTCTAATAGCCTACAGCCTACTAATACTAATAGCCTACAGCATTACCATCAACTGTAACCCAGCCTCTCTTTAGCTTGGCCTGTACTCTACTGTCCAGACTAGAATCTGCTTCTCCCACAGAGCACCAGCCATAGCTATGAGGCTAGCCAGACCACACCACAGTAGGAAGGGAACAGGGAAGAGACAGGATGAGCATCCTGAGGGAGCATCCTGGTGCTTCACCCACATTGTAACCATTTGGCCTGTTGACCCTATTTGCCTGAAAACAAAAAGGGGCATGGTGTTAAGCCTTAACGCTTGTAGAAAAGGAGCATTAAAAAGCACATCCCCTCTGGAGGATGGAACAACTGGTGTAGGGCTATGCTCTGTCTAGTCCTTAGTCCCTGGAGCACTAAGAGACCATGATGCACCCCTGAGGGATTCTGAGAAGACACTGCCAACATGACAGTGAGTGTTTGATTTTGTCCCAAATCCCCATAACATGTCGACAGCTGTGGAGGATTAGAAACTGGGCACAATTTACATTCCAGACCCCTTTTCTAAATAGTTTTCAATTATTTTGCCGTAATGACTTAATCCCATCGTGGATATGGTTCAATGTTCACATGCTTTATGGGTGGGGAAAAGGGTCAAATTAATTCAGCGGGATTGATAAAGCTAAGCCTCCCACCAATGAATAATTTAGTGCAATGTTATTAGCTGCACGTAAACAGACGTGCAGCATGGGGCTAAGCCTAAATGATGGGGCTGTGTGAGAACTAATGAGCGACATTAGCATACACTAGCTTGTTTATTTATGTGCATGTTAAGAAAGAAGGAGGGTTCCTCCACAAAACCAGTTGTGACTCTAGAGCTGGTGTAGAGAAGATGTGCATGGCCAGGTGAAGTTGTGACTAGAGCTGGTGTAGAGAAGATGTGCATGGCCAGGTGAAGTTATGACTAGAGCTGGTGTAGAGAAGACATGACTCTAGAGCTGGTGTAGAGAAGATGTGACTCTAGAGCTGCTGTAGAGAAGATGTGCATGGCCAGGTGAAGTTGTGACTAGAGCTGGTGTAGAGAAGATGTGCATGGCCAGGTGAAGTTATGACTAGAGCTGGTGTAGAGAAGACATGACTCTAGAGCTGGTGTAGAGAAGATGTGACTCTAGAGCTGCTGTAGAGAAGATGTGCATGGCCAGGTGAGGTTGTGACTAGAGATGGTGTAGAGAAGATGTGCATGGCCAGGTGAAGTTGTGACTAGAGCTGGTGTAGAGAAGATGTGCATGGCCAGGTGAAGTTGTGACTAGAGCTGGTGTAGAGAATACATGACTCTAGAGCTGGTGTAGAGAAGATGTGACTCTAGAGCTGGTGTAGAGAAGATGTGCATGGCCAGGTGAGGTTGTGACTAGAGCTGGTGTAGAGAAGATGTGCATGGCCAGGTGAGGTTGTGACTAGAGCTGGTGTAGAGAAGATGTGCATGGCAACAATAACATGGCACGACCATCTCGGAAACGTTGAGCAGGCAAGGAGACAAACCTATCTGGAATGAAATGCAGCCGGTGTGTTACTAGGCAGGGTATGGCATCCACAGGACTTTATATTACTGTACCCGAGGGCAGATTAATGCAGAGGGTGACCTCATTTATAAAGCAGCTCCTGTGGTAATCCGGACAAACATATCACACCTGCCTGCAGAGCATTACCAAGGCCAGGGAGGTTGAGGTAGCCCATCTTGTGCTAGCTAGGTAGACCAGTCTAAATCAGAAGGCGTATATTAGTTTACAAGTCTGAAATGGCACCTCATTTCCTATAGTGCACTCCTTTGGGCAGAGCGCCAAGTGACCCAGGCCAACACAGAACTAGTGTACTTGCTCAGGGTTTCCCAAACTCTGTCCTGCCCCCCCCCCCCCGGGGGGGGGGGGGGGGGCACATTTTGGGTTTTGCCCTACCACTATACAGCTGAATCAAATAATCAAAGCTTGATGAGTTGGTACTTTCTTATCAGTACTTTTAATGCACTGAGTAACCTGCATGTTCAGCAGGCAAAACCCTATGTATTCATGTTCAGAAGGCATACATAAGGTTGGATTTGAATTGATTCTACAGGTAGGGTATTATAACAGACTAACTCATTTCTGGAAGCTTGGGGACATTGTGCCTGGCCCTTCCCTAGCATTCAACCATCTCCTCTAAATGGGGCAGTAATCTTGTCTCAGGGCATGGGGGAAACCACACTTCATCTATGCCGGGGCACGCCTCTACTCCCGCCAGCGTTACCCCGGCAACAGTGAGGGATGGCAGAGAAAGACAAGTAGTAATAAAAGAATGAAACCAATAAAGGAGGGTTTTTCTGCTTTCTTTTCATTGTCCTCTGATAGCAATGACATTCGAGGAATCTGTCCCTTAACGTTGTGACTGCCCTTAGCGGTGTTGAAAACAGTATAATGCACGAGGACGGAGGCCTGCACATGCCTATTCAAACAACTGACATGACATGAATATGAATGTAGCTTGGAGAGAATATCCTGGTGAGCGATGCAAGGTGAGCAGCATCAGGCTCGTCTCACAACACAATGGCGACCTGTCATTCAGGGCAGGTTGTGCAGAAAATACATTGGGGGGGGGCTTGCCGGTTATTTTGTCAACACGTGTCACATACAGTGGGGCAAAAAAGTATTTAGTTAGCCACCAATTGTGCAAGTTCTCCCACCTAAAAAGATGAGGCCTGTAATTTTCATCATAGGTACACTTCAACTATGACAGACAAAATTAGAAGAAAAGAAATCCAGAAAATCACATTGTAGGATTTTTAATGAATTTATTTGCAAATGATGGTGGAAAATAAGTATTTGGTTACCTACAAACAAGCAAGATTTCTGGCTCTCACAGACCTGTAACTTCTTTAAGAGGCTCCTCTGTCCTCCACTCGTTACCTGTATTAATGGCACCTGTTTGAACGTATCAGTATAAAAGACACCTGTCCACAACCTCAAACAGTCACACTCCAAACTCCACTATGAATGAATAGTGTTGTTTGACGTGACAAGGAATGAAAAAGCCATGGAGGCGTTCATAGAATTAGGAATTACAATACTAATAGATTCTCAATGGAGGCGTTCATAGAATTAGGAATTACAATACTAATAGATTCTCAATGGAGGCGTTCATGGAATTACAATACTAATAGATTCTCAATGGAGGCGTTCATAGAATTAGGAATTACAATACTAATAGATTCTCAATGGAGGCGCTCATAGAATTAGGAATTACAATACTAATAGATTCTCAATGGAGGCGTTCATAGAATTAGGAATTACAATACTAATAGATTCTCAATGGAGGCGTTCATAGAATTAGGAATTACAATACTAATAGATTCTCAATGGAGGCGTTCATAGAATTAGGAATTACAATACTAATAGATTCTCAATGGAGGCGTTCATAGAATTAGGAATTACAATACTAATAGATTCTCAATGGAGGCGTTCATAGAATTAGGAATTACAATACTAGATTCTCAATGGAGGCGTTCATAGGAATTACAATACTAATAGATTCTCAATGGAGGCGTTCATATAATTAGGAATTACAATACTAATAGATTCTCAATGGAGGCGTTCATAGAATTAGGAATTACAATACTAATAGATTCTCAATGGAGGCGTTCATAGAATTAGGAATTACAATACTAATAGATTCTCAATGGAGGCGTTCATAGAATTAGGAATTACAATACTAATAGATTCTCAATGGAGGCGTTATTGCGACAAGGTAGGAACCAAATTGTTTCCCAGGAGAGTAGGACCCTATAATCTTTGGTTACATTAAAATGTTATCTTACTTCATGTAGTTAACATATTTATGCTTTGCCTATTCCCCTCTGATTTATGCCTACACCAGTACAGGTATCAAGCTGTATTAGCTAGCTACGTTTTCGCTGACTCAGTACATTTCATCTAACTAGAAATTAGCGGCTAACGATTTATTGTAGCCACAACTTGCTAAGCAAAGACAAACTGTTTGCAGACAGTAAGATATACAAACTAGGTGTCATTATAAAGTACATTTGTGGATTTAGATTAAGAAGCGAAGTGGAAAGCAGCATCATTGTCATCAACATATTGTTGCATCTGTGCATTGATCATGCAGACTGAAGAGTGAACAGTCAGCAAATGATCTCATGGTCGATCAACAACTGCACTCCTTGAGTGACAGGGGGCGGGGTTGGTGAGAGGGAGCGAGACGACTCAAGTAGTGGAGTAAACTAGAAAAACTAAGTGGCGTATCACATTTAACAAACCAAACACTGAAATACCGTTCTAGAAAGTAAAGTAAATACCCAAACCGGTCCGTGCATCAATAGCGGTATACCGTCCAGCCCTAGTATATTGGTCTCATTATGTAGGCTAACCTAGGCCTAGCCTATATAATAGTGCCAACTAACTGCATGGCATACTTCAAGCCAGGGTTTCCGAACTACACCTTATGGTTTTTCCCCCTAACACGACACAGCTGATTCGAATAGTCAAAGCTTGATGAGTTGGTTATTTGAATCAGCTGTGTAGTGCAGGGGCAAAAACCAAAACGTGCACCCTGCTTCAAGGGATAGGCCTACTTCACCACCCACCCATGTATAAAAGAATGAGATTCCTTCACGTATACCTAAAAAACAGTCTCAAGTCAAACAGTGGAAAAGATGGGCACCATTTAATGAAATGGAATAATATGGTGCCACTGACAATCTTTCCAATTCAAATGGGACTGAGGCCTGCGGATTTCTCTGAATGCATATAGTGGGATCGACACAACAGCCCCCTTTAAGTCTAAAACCTGCAGACAGACTGATATTTTGGTTAACAATCCCTTTAAATCAACGGCATCCGAGGGATGTGAAGTCAGTGAGTTACAGGCAGGGTGGTTGGGAGATATGGGCTCTCCTCAGCGGAGGCTTTATAACCACTCAACAGGAATGAGACACCACATCAAGTGAGCCGTTGATGAGCAGTATTGATGAAGCCATCTCAATAACTGAACACTAGTCAACTTTGTCCAATTCAAAAGAGTAGCCCGAAGTAGGCCTATTTCATTTCTAAGAAATCAAATGGGTTGTGTGCGTGCGCACGTGTTTGTTTCCAGGCACAATCTTAATGGTTTCCCACCAAATGTGATTAAAAAGATATTGAATAAACATACATCTTTTCCGCAGGTACGCCGGCCACCCCAAAGAGAGGAATGATTAACAGTGTTTTCATGCATGGGCAGGCAGCTCAGGAGGGTCAGGGCATAATGAAATGTTTTCATGTTTAATGCACAAAAGGAGGACTTGTTAAAGGCTCTCCCTTCAATGGCATTCAGACAATCTGTCAAATCCAGTTTTAATTAGAGACATGTTTGGAATGGGAGATGAGATGGCCTGGCTGGAGTATGTGTTATTCTTCTGTGAGCCTATTTTTAATTCATGTTCATTTGAGGGAAGAGGTTCAGCGTGAGGATTATTGATCAGTGTGTGACAGCGAGCAAACAAAATGAATTACAGTGTGGAAGTCATTTGTTCTTCTGTAATCATAGCTGTATTACAAAATAAGGCCAAAGAAAGCTCACAGAGCATTGAATGACGTGAAGTTGGCTGCAACACTGGTAAAGATGCCACACGGTTGGTTGCACTGAACTGATAAGTACCATAAACACAATATAACAAATATGGTGGCAGACCCCCAAGACAGGTTGGATGTGAGGTTTATGATGGAGAAGCTCCTTACCCATTACCCATCGGAAGGCAGCGGAATAGAATGCAAATTAAACTAGTTGAAATAGTGGTGGGAAGTTGACAATGACACAGTCCTGCCTACAGGCAGGCAAACATGTATCACTCAAACTGCTGTTTAAGAGAGGAATGATGAAAGGCTCACACAATTGCAAACACACGTGCATTCCTACACTAGGGGACATCATCACCAGGCCGTTGTGACTGAAGGGGGCTTTATCACCAGGCACTGAAGGCAGGCTCTCAATGTGTCACACTGGCTTCTCTTGAAGCACGTCAGGGCAGCAACAGCCCACTTTATAGAGCCATTCATTTGCTCACTCAATTACAGCTGAAATTCTCCTGAAAAGGCTGATTGTGTCAAACAAGTCCAGGGAAACTGGTTTGACACCACTTTGCTTGACAACTGCTGCCAAGCGACAATAGCCCAATAAGAAAAGGTAGCTTGAAAACGGTTGGAAATAACAAAAAGGAGCTAGTCCAAGGCCCCTATTCCTTTGTTGAATACTGGTGGTGTGCAGGACCGTGCACAGACCTTTCAGGGGACAGGTGATACAAATAAAAAGCACCATATAAAAATCATGTACTTTCAGAATACATATGTAGAAATGTATAACATACTGTACAAACTGCTTCTGTAGCTAGTTATATTTTAGCATAGGCCTATTTATTAAGGCATCACACCCACTCATCACAAATTGCAAGCTAGTTCGTTACATTTGAGTCATTAAGCAGACTTACAGGAGCAATTGGAGTTAGGGGGGGGTGATTAAGGGCACAGACTGATTTTTCACCAAGTCTGCTCAGTGATTAGAACCAATGACCTCTCTGTTACTGTTACTGACCCAATGTTCTTAACCACTACCTGCCACCCAGTGTGGCCCAAAGACATGATTGACATGGGGAAAAGAGGGTAGGCTATCAGCTGAACATTGATGTTGATGACGATGAATGTAAATCTGCTAGTTAGCTAGACCTATAATATTTTTACTGGTTATGATTTATCTTCAATGCTGTTAAATAATATCTTCATAATATAGCCATGATATTTGGTTGGCTGGCTAGTGGCTGGTGTGGATATTTTAGTATATGGTGGTTAGCTAGAGTCTAGACCCGTGGTTGGCAAAATGTCTGTGTGTGTTTGTGTGGCAAGGATTCAACTTACTCTTGAAAGTTGTAATAGTAGAATGCAAAATGGTTATTCCTCGACCTAATAAGGATCACAGTTTGAATTGAAAGGCTTTTCTACTAGGAGCTAAAAATATATATAAATACAGTATGGGGACGAGGTAGTCGGATGGGCTATTTACAGATGGGCTATGTACAGGTGCAGTGATCTGTGCGCTGCTCTGACAGCTGGTGCTTAAAGTTAGTGAGGGAGATATGAGTCTCCAGCTTTAGTGATTTTTGCAGTTTGTTCCAGTCATTGGCAGCAGAGAACTGGAAGTAAAGGTGGCCAAAGGAGGAACTGGCTTTGGGGGTGACCAGTGAAATATACCTGCTGGAGCGCATGCTACGGGTGGGTGCTGCTATCGTGAAAAGTGAGCTGAGATAAGGCGTCGCTATACCTAGCAAAGACTTGTAGATGACCTGGAGCCAGTGGTTTTGGCGACGAGTATGAAGCGAGGGCCAGCCAACAAGAGCGTACAGGTCGCAGTGGTGGGTAGTATATGGGGCTTTGGTGACAAAACGGATGGCACTGTGATAGACTGCATCCAGTTTGTTGAGTAGAGTGTTGGAGGCTATTTTGTAAATGATATCGCCAAAGTCGAGGATCGGTAGGATGGTCAGTTTTACGAGGGTATGTTTGGCAGCATGAGTGAAGGATGCTTTGTTGCGAAATAGGAAGCCGATTCTAGATTTAATTTTGGATTGGAGATGCTTAATGTGAGTCTGGAAGGAGTTTACAGTCTAGTCAGACACCTAGGTATTTGTAGTTGTCCACATATTCTAAGTCAGAACCGTCCAGAGTAGTGATGCTGGACGGGTGGTCAGGTGCGAAGCTTGTCTGGAGGCTTGTTAACACAGTGTCCAAAGAAAGGCCAGAGGTATACAGAATGGTGTTGTCTGCGTAGAGGTGGATCAGAGAATCACCAACAGCAAGAGCGACATCATTGATCTATACAGAGAAGAGAGTCAGCTTGAGAATTGAACCCTGTGGCACCCCATAGAGACTGGCAGAGGTCTGGACAACAGGCCCTCCGATTTGACACACTGAACTCTATCAGAGAAGTAGTTGGTGAACCAGGCGAGGCAGTCATTTGAGAAACCAAGGCTGTTGAGTCTGTTGATAAGAATGTGGTGATTGACAGAGTCGAAAGCCTTGGCCAGGTCGATGAATACGGCTGCAAAGTATTGTCTCTTATCGATGGTGGTTATGATATCGTTTAGGACCTTGAGCATGGCTGAGGTGCATCCATGACCAGCTCTGAAACCAGATTGCATAGCGGAGAAGGTACGGTGGGATTCGAAATGGTCGGTAATCTGTTTGTTAACTTGGCTTTCGAAGACCTTAGAAAGGCAGGGTAGGATGGATATAGGTCTGTAGCAATGTGGGTCTAGAGTGTCTCCCTCTTTGAATATGACCGGCAGCTTTCCAATCTTTGGGAATCTCAGACGATACGAACAAGAGGTTGAACAAGCTAGTAATAGGGGTTGCAACAATTTCAGCAGATAATTTTAGAAAGAGAGGGTCCAGATTGTCTTGCCCAGCTGATTTGTAGTGGTCCAGATTTTGCAGCTCTTTCAGAACATCAGCTATCTGGATTTGGGTGAAGGAGAAATTGGGGAGGTTTGGGCGAGTTGCTGTGGGGGGGTGCAGGGCTGTTGACTGGGGTAGGGGTAGCCAGGTGGAACGCATGGCCTTAGCTTTCCTAACTGCCTGTGTATATTGGTTCCTAACTTCCCTGAAAAGTTGCATATCAAGGGGGTTTTTCGACACAAAAGCCTAATGTGAAAGGAGCCAGCCAAACTGATCCCTGGCCTTGACCCTATCCCAATGTGAAAGGAGCCAGCCAAACTGTTTCCTGGCCTTGACCCTATCCCAATGTGAAAGGAGCCAGCCAAACTGATCCCTGGCCTTGACCCTATCCCAATGTGAAAGGAGCCAACCAAACTGATCCCTGGCCTTGACCCTATCCCAATGTGAAAGGAGCCAGCCAAACTGATCCCTGGCCTTGACCCTATCCCAATGTGAAAGGAGCCAGCCAAACTGATCCCGGGCCTTGACCCTATCCCAATGTGAAAGGAGCCAGCCAAACTGATCTCTGGCCGTGACCCTATCCCAATGTGAAAGGAGCCAGCCAAACTGATCCCTGGCCTTGACCCCATCCCAATGTGAAAGGAGCCAGCCAAACTGATCCCTGGCCTTGACCCTATCCCAATGCGAAAGGAGCCAGTAGTGAAACCTTAAGAGCTGAGAAAAGTTTAAGACACTGCTTTACTGCTCAACCTTTCACACCGTCTCCTGGTGTTGTTGTTTCCTTCATAAATAACCCTGGTGTGAGTGGTCCAGTTATGGTAGGAGAGGTTCCCAGTTTCCAACATACTATTCATTAGACAATTTATTTTCTCACTTGCTCCTTCTACCTGAAGTGTGGACTCGTTCTATCCCCCTCTCTAGCTAGGTTTCCATGCGAATATTCAAAACTCCACATGAAAAAAATATGCACATCTTCCCCGCCAGTGGTGAGCCACCAAACTGACTTTTTGCTGATGACAGTGCACACAAAATGTAATTTTTGCACCAAATAATAGTTGTCAGGAAAACTGTTGAGTTAAATAGTAAATGTGTCTACTCTGGTCTTGGCACATGTGCTCTAGCCAACCACTCACAGTGCAGGTAGGCCGTGCGGGTGGGCCGTGCGGGTAGGCTAACCTACATGATGAGATTATGGACAAGAGCGAGAATATTTTTTGTCAACGGCAGTTAAGCGTCAACCATGTTCCTAGAAGACTTGATATTTATTGGAAAACAGCATCAACCTGATCACTGGCACTTTCACCAGCCTGTGAAGTTCATCTGCAGCCTAATACACTGCATGGTTTCCCCGAGTTGTAGCGGGAAGACCACACACACCATATAATCGCGTCACTTCGATATTGTTATTATAACAATATATCAGCACTTCTACTGCCATTTCTCGCATAACTAATTTTACGGACAAAAAGATCAAACCATGTCGAGCGAACAAATGTGGCATTTATCAAAATTGTACCAAAACTTCCTGTGTCCATAACAGCTGTCCTGATTTTGTTTTATACGGTAGGACTTTACTTGCAGAAAAACTGTGTCTAGAAACGTGGTAAATGACAAAGCATTTGGCTGGAGGGAGTTTCCATCATAGCCCTTACACCAGTACATTACTTTCCATTACTTTTCATCCATGCACACTTTTGGGGAATAGGCAGAGGAACAAAATAACCGTTTTGTCTCTTTTCTGGTGGATATTCATTAAGACTAGCAACATGGCTGCCTAGAAGTTTCTACTTTATCCAACCACTGTCGTTGTCTTGAATATTGAATGTGGAACTGAAAAGGAGCCTGCAGCAGAGTTGCACCAGGCCTCCTTTACTTCCTACTTAATTTGGGAGTTAAGTCCCATGGGCAGCACCTAGACATCAGTGGAGGCTGCTGAGGGGAGAATGGCTTATAATATTGGAAACCATGTGTTTGATACCATTCCACTGATTCCACTCCAGCCTTTACCACAAGCCTGTCCTCCCTCCCCAATTAAGGTGCCACCAGCCTCCTGTGCTAGGCATAGGCCTGCATTGAAGTGTTATGTGACAGACAGTCACACTATCTGAAACTGAAGGAACTAACAGCCTGTCAGAATAAAGAGCAAGTAAACAAGGAAAGGAAGCTGGGAGTTGGCGGTTGTCTCTCTGTAATCTAGCTACTAAAATGACACAGCCCGCCAGGCAGTCCGTCCTGCCCTGACCCTGCTATAAGCATCTCATAGCTGGGCTAGTAAGCTAGTGTCATCTGCTATGGCTAGTTTATAACTAAAGCTCTCCATCCTCGGCATAAAGAGGAGACAAGTCAAAACTGTTTTTATGATTTCTGGAATATCAATGTTTTTGGACTCATTCAGAAGGTTTTACCTGATTAAGTATAATTAATGTTTAAAGTTCCAGTGTGGGCTTCAAGAGAAGTTGTCTGGCCTGCACAGATCATCAAAGTTTAAACATGGAAGCTTCTGGACATGTTTAGAGTAGCATGCCACAAAATCAATTGAATATGTGCGAAGTATCAAATCACTATGCAACTACCAACCACCTAAACGTGTGCACAGAACCTAATGTTAACAGTCCTCTCAGCCATATAAATGAATAGCTAATGCACTGCTCTCAGCTGTGTAGGCAAATAAATAAAAAAGCTGTGTAGGCATGTTATAGTGGTTGTCATAGCAACCAAATATGGAGGGGGGGGGGGCGGCCATAGACATGGAGTACAGTAGCTAGCAAACGTTAGCTAACTAACAAAGCCCAATACAATAAACCCAACTAGCTATGTAGCTTGCATGTTAGCTTGTTGACACTGGCTGTATAGGCTAGTGCTATACTCACTTGTTCCTTAGCACCTGCCAGGCAGCCTCGATGTCCGCATACAGGTTCTTTTCTGACGGTTTCCCGCTGCTGACACCGTAGCCCGAATAATCATACGAGAAGACGTTGCAGTTTATCCTTGAACCGAGGCCGATGTAGAAACTACACATTTGGCCTAGGTCCACTGCGTTACCGTGGGAAAAGAGCAACGTGTACCGGCTGTTGGGTGCGCATCGTACAAACATGCAACCCAGTCGGTTTCCCCGACTAGTTCTGGTGTTGAACACCTCGACAGCGTCCAGTTCGCGTTGGGAGTACTGCCAGTCTGCTCGCTCGGTTAGATGCAGGCTACTCGTCCCGTTAGCATCGGTGTGTACGGAGTACGTGGGTTCGGGAGGGAGAAAGGCTAGTTTGGATGCGATGCGACTGGGACAGGGCGGGCAACAGAATAGCCAGCATAGTTCGCCGAGGGAAAAACCATTCATCCTTGGGCCTTGTTCGGGCATTGAGGCTCGATAGACGCTTTCTTTGTAACACCAGCAAATGTATCCAGCTATGTTTTTTTTAAAATCTATCTGGTAACAAAATAACAATAAAACACTTCGTAAGGAGCTAAACTAGCTAGCCACCTAGTACTAGCTAGGCTAGTAGCTGGCTAACTGGTTTCTCCTTTGTATAGCTTGGTAGCTAACGTGATTTACAAAACTCAGAAAGACGTTAACATGGTTAACGATTTTTTTGTGTCTACAGAAGCGATATAACTTGCTTGTTATCATACAATTTCAAAACGTTGGTCGAATAATTAAGCTTATGTCAAACGTAAACGTCGAGTTAGCAGGCTAATACAATGTATGCAGCCATATCTTTCAGCAGTAACGCCAAATATAAGATTTCCGGTCGAACCGGATATCCTTTCGCACTTTTTCGTCAAAATCATGTTGATGACAGAACCGTAGTAGCAATAATATGCATATTATATAGTCACTTACTTGATAGTAGGCTATTATTGAAATATGAGTGTTTTCTCTAATGGATATGCAATCATGCAACAGCTTTGTTCATGCTAGCTACATCAATAGTTTGCCTGAAACCACAGTTTGAATGGAAAGAGTGTTGCTTTTCCTGTAATTGCATCTGAATAAATGCACATTAGTTGTCGATCCATTGGGTTGGAAACAAACATGCAAATTGCTGTGAAAAGAAAACAGACAGTTTAAGGACCAGAAATTTAAATATGTTTAGAATATTCATTGAGAAAATGGAATGCATGTGAGAATGATAGGTGGCAGTATATGCATCCTGTCAGTTTGGTTGTGATCACCCACCCCCAAATGTTGCTTAATGCTCAGCACTAAAGGCTGACATACAGATTCGAGGTCAGAAAGGGCAGCGAGTAGTGTGGACGAAATGGAGAAAAAGTTGGTGAAGCAACAATATGGGTGTCAGTTCTTATGTTATGGAGCAGGAGGATAATGGTCAATGACCAGAATGGCCAGTAGTGGAAAGACATGTTGTTATGTTACATATGTTACCTTCCCCATTTTCTGTGTTTTGGATGTTTTGTTTTGTATGTGTTTGTGTGTGTGTATTTCAGGAAGGCTTCCTGGATTTTAAGCAGCTGATTGGTTGGACCAATCGGTGATTGGAGCTCTGAACCCTCCCTCTCTCGTCAGGGGAAACAGCTGTTTTCAATTACCAACTCCTTCTCCAGCTGGATAAAAGCCAGTGTTCCTTTATCAAAAGAAGGGCTTCTTTGATGTTCTGTGTTGGTTGTTTCCCCAGTGACAGTTATGTTGAAGGTATTTTGTAGCTGCTACTTCTGAGGTAGAGCTTAGTGTTTTTTTAAGTCCCTATAGGACTCAGTGTTTTTGATTATTGAAATGTTTCACTTTATGTTAGTAATTATTCTGTGTTTGTTCCCAGGGGGGGAAGAAGGAACCTTGGGAGTGTTTAGGCAAGAGGCCTGCAGGCATACATAACCTGTAGTATTTACTGTCTATGCACACCAGGTAAGACCTGGGCAGACCACCCTCTGTATTTTGGTTAGCGTGCCAGGAGGTTAGGTAGGAGAGGGGACTCTAACTTTTACTTTCTTTGCTTTGGTTCTGTCTAGCCCCTTTCCCCCCACATTACTGTGTTAAGGAAATACATTCTCTGTAAATGGTAATATTCTCCGCCATCCTTACCTGCACCTACAATCACATCTTTCACTCCATGGGGAGTTGAGTTGTAGCAGGGTGTTGTTCCCCCCCCCCCCCCCTCCAAGAGGTGTACATAACAACATGGGAAGAGCGATCTTGATACAGAAAGCATTGAAGCATCTAGTAAAGAAAGCATAAAGAGGACCAAAGTAGAAAGCAAGAGTGGTGATGGTGTTAAGACTGCAGGGCCTTACACCCTATCCAACTAACGCCATAGAGAAAGAGGTAGGTCAAGTTAAATTAGCTTGGTTCATTGGAAATGGTAGATAGCCAGGCTCAGCAAGAGAAGATTCAGAAAATGGGAAGAAGATTAAAAGACCTGGCGCTTATGCTAGGTTGAGGGGAGTCATCACCGGGGTCTCTATCTTACCAATTGGCCTGGACCCCTTATTGTCAACACGGCGCCTCGCCGATCCATCACGACTGGTCTGCCGACGTAAACGTCCGATTGGGGCGTCGTTAGAGCGTTGGACTAGGAACCGGAAGGTTGCCTTTAGCCGTACCCTTATCCTACTCCTCTGTTCCTCTGGTGATGTAGAGGTTAACCCAGGCCCTGTAGCCTCCAGTACTACACCTACTCCCCAGGTCAGTCTCATTTGTTGACTTCTGTAACCGTAAAAGTCTTGGCTTCATGCATGTTAACATCAGAAGTTTCCTCCCTAAGTTTGTTTTAGTTACTGCTTTAGCCAACCCTGATGTCCTAGCCGTGTCTGAATCCTGGCTTAGGAAGGCCACCAAAAATTCTGACATTTTCATCCCCAACTACATTTCCTGTTAAGATAGAAATGCAAAAGGGGTGGAGTTGCAATCTACTGCAGAGAGAGCCTGAAGAGTTCTGTCATACTATCCACGTCTATGCCCAAACAGTTCTTTCCAGAAGTCTCTCACTGTTGCAGCTTGTTATAGACCCCCACAGCTGTGCCCTGGACACCGTATGTGAATCTCTTCAGAGTTTGTACTGTTAGGTGACCTAAACTGGAATATGCTTAACACCCCGGCCCTCCTACAATCTAAACTAGATGCCCTCAATCTCACAAATGATCAAGGAACCTATCAGGTACAACCCTAAATCTGTTAACATGGGCACCCTCATAGATATCATCTTGACCAACTTGCCCTCCAAATACACCTCTGTTGTCTACATCCAGGATCTCAAAGATCACTGCCTCATTGCCTGCATCCTTAATGGGTCCGCAGTCAAACGACCACCCCTCATCACTGTCAAATGCTCCCTAAAACACTTCAGCGAGCAGGACATTCTAATCGACCTGTCCCGGATATCCTGGAAGATATTGAACTCATCCTGTCAGTAGAGGATGCCTGGTTGTTCTTTAAAAGTGCTTTCCTCACCATCTTAATTAAATAAGCATGCCCCGTTCAAAAAATTTAGAACCAGGAACAGATATAGCCCCTGGTTCACTCCTGACTTGACTGCCCTAGACCAGCACAAAAACATCCTGTTGGTGTATTGCATTAGCATCAAATAGCCCCCGCAATATGCAGCTTTTCAGGGAAGACGGGAACCAATATACAGTCAGGAAAGCAAAGGCTAGCTTTTTCAAACAGAAATGTGCATCCTGTAGCACAAACTCAAAGTTTTGGGACACTGTAAAGTCCATGGAGAATAAGAGCACCTCCTCCCAGCTGCCCACTGCACTGAGGCTAGGAAACACGATCACCACCGATATATCCACGATAATTGAGAATTTCAATATGCATTTTTCTACGGCTGGCCATGCTTTTCACCTGGCCACCCCTACCTTGGCCAACAGCTCTGCACCCCCCGCAGCAACTTGCCCAAGCCGCCCCCTGCTTCTCCTTCAACCAAATCCAGATGGCTGATGTTCTGAAAGAGCTGCAAAATCTGGACCCCTACAAATCAGCTGGGCTAGACAATCTGAACTCTCTCTTTCTAAATTATCCACCACAATGGTTGCTACCCCTATTACTAACCTGTTCAACCTCACTTTCGTATCGTCTGAGATCCCTAAAGACTGGAAAGCTGCCGCGGTCATCCCCTCTTCAACGGGGGAGACACTAGACCCAAACTGTTACAGACCTATATCCATCCTGCCCTGGCTTTCTAAAGTCTTTGAAAGCCAAGTTAAAAAACAGATAACCAACCGTTTTGAATCCTACCGTACCTTCTCCGCTATGCAGTCTGGTTTCAGAGCTGGTCATGGGTGCACCTCAGCCACGCTCAAGGACCTAAACGATATCATAACCTCCATCGATAAAAGACAGTACTGTGCAGCCGTCTTCATCGACCTGACCAAGGCTTTCGACTCTGTCAATCACCACATTCTTATCGGCAGACTCAACAGCCTTGGTTTCTCAAATGACTACCTTGCCTGGTTCACCAACTACTTCTCTGATAGAGTTCATTGTGTCAAATCGGAGGGCCTGTTGTCCAGACCTCTGCCAGTCTCTATGGGGTGCCACAGGGTTCAATTCTCGGGCCGACTATTTTCTCTGTATAGATCAATGATGTCGCTCTTGCGGCTGGTGATTCTCTGATCCACCTCTACGCAGACGACACCATTCTGTATACATCTGGCCCTTCTTTGGACACTGTGTTAAAAAACCTCCAAACGAGCTTCAATGCCATACAACACTCCTTCCGTGGCCTCCAACTGCTCTTAAATGCAAGTAAAACTAAATGCATGCTCTTCAACCAATCACTGCCCGGACCCGTCCGCCAGACTAGCTTCACTACTCTGGACGGTTCTGACTTAGAATACGTGGACAACTACAAATACCTAGGTGTCTGGTTAAACTGTAAACTCTCCTTCCAGACTCACGTTAAGCATCTCCAATACAAATTAAATCCAGAATCGGCTTCCTATTTCGCAACAAAGCCTCCTTCACTCATGCTGTATACAGACGTCTACATACCCTCGTAAAACTGACGATCCTACCGATCCTCGACTTCGGCGATGTCATTTACAAAATAGCCTCCAACACTCTACTCAACAAACTGGATTTAGTCACAGTGCCATCTGTTTTGTCACCATAGCCCCATATACTACCCACCACTGCGACCTGTATGGTCTCGTTGGCTGGCCCTCGCTACATATCCGTCGTCAAACCCACTGGCTCCAGGTCATCTAAAAGTCTATGCTAGGTAAAGCCCCGCCTTATCTCAGCTCACTGGTAACCATAGCAAAACCCACCCGTAGCATGCGCTCCAGCAGGTATATTTCTCTGGTCATCCCCAAAGCCAACACTTCCTTTGGCTGCCTTTCCTTCCAGTTCTCTGCTGCCAATGACTGGAACGATTTGCAAAAGTCATTGAAGCTGGAGACTTACATTTCCCTCACTAACTATAGGCATCAAATGTCAGAGCAGCTTATCGATCACTGTACCTGTACACAGCCCATCTGTAAATAGCCCACCCAACTACCTCATCCCCACATTGTTATATATTTTTTATCTTTTGCACCCCAGTATCTCTACTTGCACATCATCTGCACATCTTTCACTCCAGTGTTAATGCTAAATTGTAATTGTTTGCCTTTCTACATTTGCACACGCTGTATATAGATTATTCTATTGTGTTATTGACTGTATGTTTGTCTATCCCATGTCTAACTGTTGTTTTTGTCACACTGCTTTGCTTTATCTTGGCCAGGTCACAGTTGTATATGAGAACTTGATCTCAACTAGCCTACATGGTTAAATAAAAGAAATCTGGCTACAGATATTAAAGAAAATGTGAAGAGGGACAGAGAGATTGAGGCCAAAAAGTTGATCAGTAGGAAAAGGGGGTCAAATAAGTGAAGCTTATTAGTGATGCTGAGGTTTGAGAAAGTCTTGCCAGGAAAAGTACAGATAGGATTCCTTAGTTTCAATGTTAGAGAATGTCACATATGCACTGCAGTGTTTTAAATGCCAAATAATAGGACATGTAGCTGCTCAGTGTAAAGGAAAGAAAATATGTGCCAAGTATGGAGGGGCACGTGAATGTGGAAGCAATGTGAAGGTTAAGTGCTGTAATTGTGGGGTAGAATACAGTGCAGCATTTGGTGGATGCCAGGTGTAGAGAGAGGGTCAGAACTACAGTGCGGACTGATTGAGTTTACATGGATGTACCTGTAGTAAGTGGACCTACTGTCAGACTGATGGAGTTTACATAGATGTACCTGTAGTAGGTGGACCTACTGTCAGACTGATGTAGTTTACATGGATGTACCTGTAGTAAGTGGACCTACTGTCAGGCTGATGGAGTTTACATGGATGCACTACAGAGCAAAGAGGAGGAATGTTAGTTTGGTCAGGTTTAGGTAGGGAGGCAGTGGTGATTAAGGTAAGTGCAGACAGTGTGGAGGCTGATTAGCAATTATCTGCAGCTGATGCTTGTTGAGGAGCTGCGGTCAAGACAACTACTTAAAATGTTGCAAACAGGCGAGGCTGATTGGCAATTAGTAACAGCTGCTGCTTGTTGAGTTGCTTGGAATTTGTGTATAAGGCAACTAGTTAAAGTGTTGCATTCAAGTCTTGTCCTCTCACCTGAATTGTAGTTAATTCTTAACACAAGTATTCTTGGTAAGTGGAAATGTGAATTAGCGTGAAAGCATATTTGAATACCATAGAGCACAGGTGTCAAACTCATTCCACGGAGGGCCGAGTGGTTGCAGGTTTTCGCTCCTCCCTTGTACTTGATTGATGAATTAAGGTCATTAATTAGTAAGGAACTCCCCACACCTGGTTTTCTAAGGCTTCATTGAAAGGGAAAAACCTAAATCCTGCAGACACCAGGCCCTGCATGGAAAGAGTTTGACACCCCTGCCATAGAGGTTGCAACTTGCATAATTTTATTGTGTGTGTGTGTGTGTGTGTGTGTGTGTTGTAGTAGGGAGTGGTGTTTCTGCAGTATCATAGAATCCCTCCACCAACGTTACACAAACACACAGTTGTACTCTCTCAAACACGCACCCGGACACACTGCCACAATCAGTAATAACCATATGGAGTCGACTGGGCTGGATTTATCATAGCTAGAAGGATGAAGCACATGGCCAGAGACTAATGTGCTTAAAGCTAACAGGGTGCAGAGAGACGTGACCTGGGACTTGTCAGAAAACCACTCGGCTGCCTGGGAAATTAAGTGGTGTATAAAGTGTTGATTGCTCCAACCGATCTGTTTAATATTCAGATGAGATAAGCATCATTTTTCTTAGCATAACTTCAATTCCCATGTAGAGCCCCATGCAGCTGTAAAATGGAGGCATGTGCCCATCAGAGGTTGGCGGCACCTTAATTGGTTTCCATGTGTTTGATGCCATTATGAGCCGTCCTCCCCTCAGCAGCCTCCACTGGTGCCTATTTGCACCATACAAATAACATGTTAGTGTGTTCTGTAGTCTAGGCATCTACCAGTCACTCACAGTCACGCACATGTTAAAAGAGAAGCATCCAAGAATGTCATGTACCTACTCGCCTCGTCATCATCTGCCCTTCATCATCCCTAGGTAGGTATGCACAACCCACACATCTCTCTTTCCTCCTCTGCCCTACGTTCCTCTTGTTTGTATACGTTGACGCACATTCTCAAATGAATGAAAGGAGACCGACAGGGATCATTAAAATGCAAATCAATTCATAACATTTTTGACATGTGTTTTTCTGGATTTTATTGTTGTTCTTCTGTCTCTCACTGTTCAAATAAACCTACCATTAAAATTATTATAGACTGATGATTTCTTTGTCAGTGGGCAAACGTACAAAATCAGCAGAGGATCAAATACTTTTTTCCCTCACTGTAAGTTATATTCTTCAAGAATCAATGGGTACATTGCATCGCTTCAGAAGTCCAAAAATGGATGAAGCAACTGTAGATTTCATTTTCTTAGGACATTTTATGAAAATCAGCTGATCAAATGCATTGGAACAGTATGTCTGAACTCCAGTCCTCGAGTTCCCCCAACAGTACACATTTATACTGTAGTCCCGGACAAGCACACTCGATTCAACCTGTTAACTAATCATTAAGCCGTCAGTGAGTTGAATGAGGAGTGTTTGTCCGGGGCTGCAATGAAAATGTGTACTGGTGGGCGGCAAGTTGGTTCAGTTGCACAAGCTGCCCTCTAGTTATGAAATTCTGCCCTTAGGACAGAACAAGGGCTTGTCTATCCCAAGACAAATAAGATACAAAGACAGCCTGCTGATCATTGCCTCTACCCAACTAGGAAGGTCATGGCATGGCTTCCCCTCCATATGATGTATTTGCGGAGTAGTATGAGACTGATCTTAGGCCAATTTTGATTGTCCCCTTTGGTTAAGGGTTGGATGTCGAGAGGGGTAAGCTGATCCTAGATCAATGCCAAAGGGCAACATTTTAACCTGGAGTGAATGTTTGTTTAAATAGATCTGATTGCAGCTATGAGAGAGAGAGGTTTTTAGATCTGTCTCTCTGAGGCCGATGAGTATGGAGGGTTGGGTTAAAGTCCGGTCACAAGCAGGGACAACAATCACCGTCTTGAATTTCTGCTATAACAGACCTCTTGCTGTCAAGCTGTCTGCACAATAATCCATCCCAGGTTTTGACACACTGCAGTATTTGTATTCTGACGGTATCTCATGTCCATATACTCTGTGTATATGCTGTGCCTGTGGTAGACATGAGAAGAAGAGAACTCTACATTTGAAACAGTAAGTGTAAACAAACGAAGCAGACTATATTTTTAAAGGAACACATTCTTTCATAAGACCCTTTATTTTGGAAGTCTAGAGGCTACTCTGGGTGGTGCTAAGGCCTGTACTTAGACCAAATCACCACTCACACCCCAGCCCAAAGGATTTGGTAACAATCACCCAGACACACAATCACTGCAAATGCACATCAACACGTGGTGCTAAAACAGCTGTCTGACTTTCAGTCTTAAACAAAGGACTTTTTAAGAGCGTCATCCTTACGACCGCAATATCTGGAAGAGTTCTCAACTTTAAACAAACATTGTCATGCTAGACCTACAATGGCTTCCACAAAAATATGCACAGTGCCATATCTATTAAATCGACTAGACAGATACTAGACTGCAACAACAAGACTTTGTTCTTACGTCAAACAACTTTAAAGTAGGTTTTTATGTGAGGTTGACTAGTTCACCATTTTGTACCGCCACCTCATTAAATCCATTACAGGTTTAATGGAGGTGAGGGAGCAAGTGCCCAGAGAAAAAGAGATGGTGGGGAGTGAGAGAACAGAGAGGCTAGAGACATGAGAGAGAATGAGAAAGATGTCAAAAATAGGGAGAGAGAGACAAAGGAAGAGACATACTGTGAAGAGAGTGTGAGAAGGAGACGATCATAACTAGTGATGTAGTGTAGACCAAAGGAAGAGACATACTATGAAGAGAGTGTGATAAGGAGACTATCATAACTAGTGATGTAGTGTAGACCAAAGGAAGAGACATACTGTGAAGAGAGTGTGATAAGGAGACTATCATAACTAGTGATGTAGTGTAGACCAAAGGAAGAGACATACTGTGAAGAGAGTGTGATAAGGAGACCATCATAACTAGTGATGTAGTGTAGACCAAAGGAAGAGACATACTATGAAGAGAGTGTGATACGGAGACTATCATAACTAGTGATGTAGTGTAGACCAAAGGAAGAGACATACTGTGAAGAGAGTGTGATAAGGAGACTATCATAACTAGTGATGTAGTGTAGACCAAAGGAAGAGACATACTGTGAAGAGAGTGTGATAAGGAGACTATCATAACTAGTGATGTAGTGTAGACCAAAGGAAGATACATACTGTGAAGAGAGTGTGATAAGGAGACGATCATAACTAGTGATGTAGTGTAGACCAAAGGAAGAGACATACTGTGAAGAGAGTGTGATAAGGAGACCATCATAACTAGTGATGTAGTGTAGACCAAAGGAAGAGACACACTGTGAAGAGAGTGTGATAAGGAGACGATCATAACTAGTGATGTAGTGTAGACCAAAGGAAGAGACATACTGTGAAGAGAGTGTGATAAGGAGACGATCATAACTAGTGATGTAGTGTAGACCAAAGGAAGAGACATACTGTGAAGAGAGTGTGATAAGGAGACGATCATAACTAGTGATGTAGTGTAGACCAAAGGAAGAGACATACTGTGAAGAGAGTGTGATAAGGAGACTATCATAACTAGTGATGTAGTGTAGACCAAAGGAAGAGACACACTGTGAAGAGAGTGTGATAAGGAGACTATCATAACTATTGATGTAGTGTAGACCAAAGGAAGAGACATACTGTGAAGAGAGTGTGATAAGGAGACGATCATAACTAGTGAAAACGCTGGTCAGGGTGAGTAAAGTAAAGCTCCCTATACTTTCAATGCTCTTTTCTGCTAAAGGTGGGTTAACCATATGCACAGAATAAAACGGTGGGATCGTTTAAGTGCGTTTACCTTCCACTGCACCACTGGTCATAACCAGCTGTGTGTCATAACATGTCATAGCCAGCTATGTCCTAACCAGCTGTGTCATAACCAGCTATATGTCATAACATGTCATAACCAGCTAGATGTCAGAATGTGTCATAACCAGCTGTGTGTCATAACCAGCTATATGACATAACGTGTCATAACCAGCTGTGTGTCATAACCAGCTATATGACATAACGTGTCATAACCAGCTAGATGTCAGAATGTGTCATAACCAATTGTGTGTCATAACATGTAAATAGCCAGCTATGTCCTAACCAGCTGTGTCATAACCAGCTATATGTCATAACATGTCATAACCAGCTAGATGTCAGAATGTGTCATAACCAGCTGTGTGTCATAACCAGCTATATGACATAACGTGTCATAGCCAGCTGTGTGTCATAAGCAGCTGTGTGTCATAACATGTCATGTCCAGCTGTGTTTCATAAAATGTCATAACCAGCTGTGTTTCATAACATGTCATAACCAGCTGTGTGTCATAACATGTCATAACCAGCTGTGTGTCATAACCAGCTATATGACATAACGTGTCATAGCCAGCTGTGTGTCATAAGCAGCTGTGTGTCATAACATGTCATAACCAGCTGTGTGTCATAACATGTCATAACCAGCTGTGTCAACTATAGCTTGTTCTTTCAGAGGGCACAGTGAGGATATGACGCCTTTAGAGTCACACTCCAGCCAGCTTCCCGCTTTGTGCATCAGCACTCCCATCCCGTACCTCTTCTCTCTGCCAACTCTATCAGCATCTACTTCCTGTATGTGTTTGATCCCCTCCCTCTCCCTGTCATGCCTATCGTCTGCCAGGGGGAAATCCCTGCCCAAAAACTCAACTCCAATTTCCGATTCACTCAATGCTGGGCACCGTAAATCCTTTCATTGCCATATCCTAGATTGCATCCCAAATGGCACCCTATTCCCTATATAGTGCACTACTTTTGACAAGGGCTGGTCAGCTGTGTTTCATAACAGTGCACTATATAGGGAATAGGGTGCCATTTGGGACGTAACCCTCTTGTATTAGCATAACAAGACAGTAGCCGACGTGCCCAGATGGTGCAATAAAAAGGGCTTTGAGCAAACAGGGAGAAGTGTAGCTTACGTTCACAATTGACCAGGACTCTCCCAAGGCTTTTGTTCAGGCAACGTCAAAGACACTAATATAACCTGGTTCCTTCATCATAGCCACACAGTATTCACATCAACAATGGAGGGAGCCAATTCAGCTGATTACTCAACAGTACCTGACTCACTCCTTCTGGGAAGAGAAGCGTTCTCAGGCACACACACATACAGAGCATACAAACATTCAGACGCACACACACACGCTCCACAATCACATCACTACCAACCACTGAGGGACTCCATCTAAAATCCTCAGAGTTAAATAACCGTGTTGATTTCAGCTAGAGAGAGTAAACATCCATTCTGTGGCACTTAACGATCAAAGGGACCAAGACAAATGATACTTTACCCACTGGGGAGATGGAAAAGAGAGATGCTTTACGGCTCTGATCTACCCCCCGGAACAACAACTATCTGAGGTCATCAGACTGCAGTCTATAGCTATGCTAGCGCAACACCAGTACTGAATGGGATGTTCTGAGCTTGCCCTGATAATAGACTTCCATTATCAAAGCCTTCATTCCCACAGAAAAGCAAAGACACTCAATGACACATAGACAAGCAACCAAAGTCCGTTGTTTTTTGATCTGAGATGTCTTGCAGGGGGGTGGATTTGGGCGCCGGCATCTGCACTTAGATTGAGAAGGATTCATTTTCTGTAGGAATGATGCCTTAATGGGCCTATGGGAGTCCATTCTCAGGCAAGCTGCATGCTTATCGTCTGAAGAGTCAACACATGCTTCATTAAGCAAACACACACACAAACACACACACACACACACACACACACAAACACACCCTGGTGGAGTGGTGCCAGGAAAATAACCTCTCCCTCAGCATCAACAAAACGAAGGTGCTGATTGTGGACTACAGGAGACAACAGAGAGAGCACGCCCTCATCCACATCGACAGGGTCGCAGTAGAGAGGGTCAAAAGCTTAAAGTTCCTCAGCGTGCACATCACTGAAGAGATGAACTAGTCCCTTCACACGCACAGTGTGGTGAAGAAGGTGCAACAGGAGGCTGAATAAATTCATCTAGGCCCTTAAGACCCTCACAGACTTCTACAGATGCACCATTGAGAGCATCCTGTCGGGCTATATCACCGCCTGATATGGCAATTGCACCGTCCGCAACCGCAGGGCTCTCTAGATGCTGGTGTAGTCAGCCCAACGCAACACCAGGGGCACACTGTCTGCTCTCCAGGACATCTACAGCACCCAGTGTCACAGGAAGGCCAAGAAGATCATCAAGGGCCTCAGCCACCTGAGCCTGGCCTGCACACCCCGCTACCATCTAGAAGATCATCAAGGACCATCTAGAAGGAGGAGACAGTACAGGTGCATCAAAGCTGGGACAGAGAGCCTCCACCCAGTACCCTGCCCTGCACCTTAGAGACTGTTACTAACCAGCTACCACCCGGTACTCTACCCTGCACCTTAGAGACTGTTACTAACCAGCTACCACCCGATACTCTACCCTGCACCTTAGAGACTGTTACTAACCAGCTACCACCCAGTACTCTACCCTGGACCTTAGAGACTGTTACTAACCAGCTACCACCCAGTACTCTACCCTGCACCTTAGAGACTGTTACTAACCAGCTACCACCCGGTACTCTACCCTGCACCTTAGAGACTGTTACTAACCAGCTACCACCCAGTACTCTACCCTGCACCTTAGAGACTGTTACTAACCAGCTACCACCCGGTACTCTACCCTGCACCTTAGAGACTGTTACTAACCAGCTACCACCCGGTACTCTACCCTGCACCTTAGAGACTGTTACTAACCAGCTACCACCCGGTACTCTACCCTGCACCTTAGAGACTGTTACTAACCAGCTACCACCCGGTACTCTACCCTGCACCTTAGAGACTGTTACTAACCAGCTACCACCCGGTACTCTACCCTGCACCTTAGAGACTGTTACTAACCAGCTACCACCCGGTACTCTACCCTGCACCTTAGAGACTGTTACTAACCAGCTACCACCCAGTACTCTACCCTGGACCTTAGAGACTGTTACTAACCAGCTATCACCCAGTACTCTACCCTGGACCTTAGAGACTGTTACTAACCAGCTACCACCCGGTACTCTACCCTGCACCTTAGAGACTGTTACTAACCAGCTACCACCCGGTACTCTACCCTGCACCTTAGAGACTGTTACTAACCAGCTATCACCCAGTACTCTACCCTGGACCTTAGAGACTGTTACTAACCAGCTACCACCCGGTACTCTACCCTGCACCTTAGAGACTGTTACTAACCAGCTATCACCCAGTACTCTACCCTGGACCTTAGAGACTGTTACTAACCAGCTACCACCCGGTACTCTACCCTGCACCTTAGAGACTGTTACTAACCAGCTATCACCCAGTACTCTACCCTGGACCTTAGAGACTGTTACTAACCAGCTACCACCCGGTACTCTACCCTGCACCTTAGAGACTGTTACTAACCAGCTACCACCCGGTACTCTACCCTGCACCTTAGAGACTGTTACTAACCAGCTACCACCCGGTACTCTACCCTGGACCTTAGAGACTGTTACTAACCAGCTACCACCCGGTACTCTACCCTGCACCTTAGAGACTGTTACTAACCAGCTACCACCCGGTACTCTACCCTGCACCTTAGAGACTACTGCCCTACATACATAGTCATTGAACACTGGTCACATGAATTATGTTTACATACTGTTTAACCCACTTTATATGTATATACTGTAATCTAGTCATGGCTCATCCTATATAACTAGTGCTGTACACACCTTTTCTATTCATGTACACACATTATATACAGTACCAGTCAAATGTTTAGACACACCTACTCATTCAACGGTTTTCTATTTTCTACATTGTAGAATAATAGTAAAGACATCAAAACTATGAAATAACACATATGGAATCATGTAGTAACCAAAAAAGTGTTAAACAAATCAAAATGTATTTTATATTTGAGATTCTTCAAAGTAGCCACGCTTTGCCTTGATGTCAGCTTTGCACACTCTTGGCATTCTCTCAACCAGCTTCATGAGGAATGCATTTCAATTAACAGGTGTGCCTTGTTAAAAGTTCATTTGTGGAATTTCTTTCCATCTTAATGAGTTTGAGCCAATCAGTTGTGTTGTGACAAGGGAGGAGTGGTATACAGAAGACCAAGTCCAAGACCAAGTCCATATTAGGGCAAGAACAACTCAAATAAGCAAAGAGAAATGACAGTCCATCATTACTTGAAGACATGAAGGTCAGTCAATCCGGAAAATTTCAAGAACTTTGAAAGTTTCTTCAAGTGCAGTCGCAAAAACCAACAAGCGCTATGATGAAACTGGCTCTCACGAGGACCGCCACAGGAAAGGAAGACCCAGAGTTACCTCTGCTGTGGTATGATGAAACTGGCTCTCATGAGGACCGCCACAGGAAAGGAAGACCCAGAGTTCCCTCTGCTGTGGTATGATGAAACTGGCTCTCATGAGGATAGCCACAGGAAAGGAAGACCCAGAGTTACCTCTGCTGTGGTATGATGAAACTGGCTCTCATGAGGACCGCCATAGGAAAGGAAGACCCAGAGTTACCTCTGCTGCAGAGGATAAATTCATTAGAGCCTCAGAAATTGGAGCCCAAATAAATGTTTCACAGAGTTCAAGTAACAGACACATCTCAACATCAACTGTTCAGAGGAGACTGCGTGAATCAGGCCTTCATGGTCAAATTGCTGCAAAGAAATCACTACTAAAGGACACCAATAACAAGAAGATACTTGCTTGGACCAAGAAACACGAGCAATGGACATTAGACCGGTGGAAATCGGTCCTTTGGTCTGATGAGTCCAAATTTAAGATTTGGTGGATGGAGAAGGAGGTGTAATGATGTGGGGGTGCTTTGCTGGTGACACTATCTGTGATTTATTTAGAATTCAAGGCACACTTAACAAGCATGGCTAAAATTGAGCACACAGTCATGCAATCTCCATAGGAAAACATTGGCAGTAGAATAGCCCGTACTGAACAGCTCAGTTGACTTTCAACATGGCACCATCATAGGATGCCACCTTTCCAACAAGTCAGTCCGTCACATTTCTGCTCTCTCTATAGCTGCCCCGGTCATCTGTAAGTACTGTTAATGTGAAGTGGAAATGTCTAGGAGCAACAACGGCTCAGCCGCGAAGTGGTAGGCCACACAAGCTCACAGAACGGGACCTCCGAGTGCTGAAGAGTGTAACAATCGTCTGTCCTCGGCTGCAACACTCACTACCGAGTTCCAAACTGCCTCTGGAAGTTACATCAGCACAATAACTGTTCATCGGGAGCTTCATGAAATGGGTTTCCATGGCCGAGTAACCTAAGATAACCATGTGCAATGCCAAGCGTCGGCTGGAGTGGTGTAAATGAGAATGTGTTCGACGAGCAGGTGTCCCCATACTTTTGGTCATGTAGTGTGTGTGTATATATATATATATGACATTGTTCGCTCTGATATTTCTTCATTTCCTTCTTTTTACTTTATGGATTAAGTGTGTATTGTTTTGTATTGCTAGATCTTATACCTGCACTGTTGGAACTAGAAACACAAGCATTTCAGTGCACCTGTGAAAACATCTGGGAATCTCTGTACGTGACCCATAAACTTTGATTTGACATGCAATCACGCACATATTTGACCCCCACGGTTTCCCACACTGATATGCTCCCAGCTGGAGGAGATTTGACCCCCAGAAGGCCCCTGGCAGACACCAGCCCTGCATACCTCCTCCTTGGGTTTAGTCCAGCCGGGGCCTGGGCCGATCAGGATAGAAGGCCGGGGGAGGATTCCTGCTTTCAACAACCTCACTCCCCTGGGGTTAAAAGACAGAGCTTTGACTTTAATTGAATGATTTTAACTCAATAACCTTTAGTGTAAATCATCAAATTGACGTTAAAATGACAAATTATATTTATTTACTTAGGCAAATGGACATTGGTGACTTCAGCAGATTGTTGTATTCAGCCTTCAGCTAGTAGCCTAGCTGCTGGTAAGGTGTTACACTGATTGGATAAAGTACACAAGCATGTTACTAATGGTGCTAGTTTGTCCTGAAGCTACAAACACCTGGATAAGACAGCAGTGAAATGCTTTAGCCATCATATTAAATCCACTGTAGAACCTTTAACAGTTGAATGCACAGAAAAAGGCACCAAAGGCATAAAAGAAAAAAGAATCTGCCTCTGGCTCTCGACGTGAGGTCGAGAGAAAAATATGAAACAAGCAGAATCTAATTCATTCCGTTCATCCCCAAAGAATTGTTCTTTAAAGCCTCTCTTCCTGTGAGAGATATGACAAGGAAACAAAGTCACACATTCTGCCTGAGGGTAAATCTCCTAGCCAATGAGCGCACTATCCTTCCTACCCCTCAGTGTGTGTGTGTGTGTGTGTGGTAGGAAGCCATCATATTCATGTACCTGTGCTGTAAAAGCACTCAACCACGAAACACTACAATGCGGCTGATTTATAGAAGTGGGTAACACCAGTTATAATTGATGTCCTACGACAGGTTTCCCACACACCTCCTGGGTGTGTGTTTTGGTTTTTGCCCCTGGCACTAGACAGCTGATTCAAATAATCAACTAATCATCAAGCTTTGATTATTTGAATCAGCTGTGTAGTACCAGGGCAAAAACCTAAATATGCAGCTCTTGGGGTCCTTGGAGTTTGGGAAACAGTGCTCTAAGGTGTTTCTTCCCGACTACGACACCACAGGACTAGCATTGGGAAAACACTCCCCTCTGGAAAATAACATGTTGTTTTAGCAAGGTTGTAATCTGACAGTGAGAGGAATGTAGAAAAGTACCCTGCAGAATATACAATTCCTACACATTCCTTCTGAATATGAAGTAGTATCCTTTCAGCACAAAACTCAGTGTTATTGGTCAGGGTTTGGGCTGTGCTGAACCAAACAGAGATGATTTCTCTCACCGGAAGGAGATCTGATGATTATTTTTAGCGCCAGGTTTTCCTGACCATGTGCCCTGACCAGGAAACAGTCCAGGACCTAGTTATGACCATGTGCCCTGACCAGGAAACAGTCCAGGACCTAGTTATGACCATGTGCCCTGACCAGGAAACAGTCCAGGACCTAGTTATGACCATGTGCCCTGACCAGGAAACAGTCCAGGACCTAGTTATGACCATGTTCCCTGACCAGGAAACACCTAGTTATGACCATGTGCCCTGACCAGGAAACAGCACAGGACCTAGTTATGACCATGTGCCCTGACCAGGAAACAGTCCAGGACCTAGTTATGACCATGTGCCCTGACCAGGAAACAGTTCAAGACCTAGTTATGACCATGTGCCCTGACCAGGAAACAGCCCAGGACCTAGTTATGACCATGTGCCCTGACCAGGAAACAGTCCAGGACCTAGTTATGACCATGTGCCCTGACCAGGAAACAGTTCAAACCTAGTTATGACCATGTGCCCTGACCAGGAAACAGTCCAGGACCTAGTTATGACCATGTGTCCTGACCAGAAAAAAACTGCTTACGAGGAAGAAATAACTACATACAGTATGATATCTCCTTCATCATGTATAGTAAATCAACAGTTATCTTTTAAGAGGAAATGCTTGTTCACAGTGCATGTGTGAGATGATGTCGCCCATATGCTTGATTTCTCTGATTTCTCTCCATGTTAGCTCAGTTTCGCACACACCGCACGCACGCTGGCAAGCTCACTTGGTAACACCTCTCCAGAATCTATTTATGAGGTCTTGAATGTACAGGTAGTCAATTATAAATGGCTGCCTGGCCTGCATTCCTACCTGACATGACACGCACTAAGATTAGCCTGTAAATACCTATCTGACATCTGCTAAGCTCTGAAACATTTCTGAGAGAGATAACTAACTAGGGGCGTGGTCTTTCTGTAGCTACATGCACTGGTGTTTGTCTGGCGTCTACCACAGTCTATCATGCCTGATTGTCATAACCTCATAGCTGGTAGCCTGGTGTTTATTTGAAAGTGTCAAGCTGAAGTATTGTTAATGCTGTGCTTTAGAAAGGCATGTCCTTCACACAGCTCTCTGCTCCAGGCCCTGCAATCACCACTGAGATGAGATTTGGAATCTGCCGTGGTGTGTGTGTGGAATCTGCCGTGGTGTGTGTGTGTTAAATCTGCCGTGGTGTGTGTGTGAAATCTGCCGTGATGTGTGTGTGTGAAATCTGCCGTGGTGTGTGTGTGGAATCTGCCGTGGTGTGTGTGTGGAATCTGCCGTGGTGTGTGTGTGGAATCCGCCATGGTGTGTGTGTGGAATCTGCCGTGGTGTGTGTGTGGAATCTGCCGTGGTGTGTGTGTGGAATCTGCCGTGGTGTGTGTGTGGAATCTGCCGTGGTGTGTGTGTGAAATCTGCCGTGTTTGCCAAGGCTGGGTTTTGCGTGTGTCTTTCTGTTTGTCTTATCATTCTCCTGGCTTATCTGGTGTCCTGTGTGAATTTAAGTATGCTCCCTCTAATTCTCCCTTCCCTCCCGGAGGACCTGAGCCCTATGATCATGCCTCAGGACTACCTGGTCTGATGACTCCGGGCTGTCCCCAGTTCACCTGGTCGTGTTGCTGCTCCAGTTCCAACTGTTCTGCCTGCGGCTAGGGAACCCTGACCTGTTCACCAGATGTGTTACCTGTCCCAGACCTGCTGTTTGACTTTCTCTCCCGCACCTGCTGTCTCGACCTCTGAATGCGTGGCTATGAAAAGCCAGCTGACATTTACTCCTAAAGTGCTGATCTGTTGCATCCTCTACAACCACTGTGATTATTATTCGACCCTGCTGGTCATCTATGAACATTTGAACATCTTGAAGAACAATCTGCCTTAAATGGCCATGTACTCTTATAATCTCCACCTGGCACAGCTAGAAGAGGACTGGCCACCCCTCCGAGTCGGGTTCCTCTCTAGGTTTCTTCCTAGGGAGTTTTTCCTAGCCACCGTGCTTCTACATCTGCATTGCTGGCTGTTTGGGGTTTTAGGCTGAGTTTCTGTATAGCACTTTGTGACATATGCTGATTTAAAAAGGGCTTTATAAATACATGTGATTGATTGCTTGAATAAGTTAAGGGATATGAATACCTTGAAATCTCCGTATGTCATACGTTTGGCTCTCCAGACCCTCAAGGTCATTTTCACATATGAATTTGGTTCCCTGGTGTGTTTGTGACAGTTCTCCAAAATACATTTTGCTTTCAAAAGACCAGAAAATATCACCTTTAGGATGTGATTTGCAAGACACACATTGTACATGACGTTAGCAAGCTAGCTTGTTCACAACGAGCAAAAGGTTCCACTGTCTTCACACTAGGGTCTATCATTCAAGCTCTACAGTAAGATGTCAGGATGTGTGTTTTAAAAGCAACCAGATTCAGTATAGTTACACTGGTGTCAGGAGAACAAGGTCCAAGTAGGTTAAATACACGAGAGCCACCTGAAAACACACACATCCATCTCCTGTGAAGTGTTATTGAATCCTCCCATAAACCCCGCTCACAGTGAAACCCTTTTCAGTGTGCCATCGCCAATATTTTCCTCTCAGACCATTCTTTCAAGCAAAGATTCTGCAACTATGGTGGACGCAGAACCATAGCATTGCATGCGTTCTTAAAGCTGACAAACTCTAAATACAGTAGGGGAAAATAAGTACACCCCCTGGAAAGTTTTTTTATTTGGACAGATGGATATGTAATCTTCACTTCAACACTATTGACAGATAAAGATAACCTAATTTAACAAATGAAACTGAAAGATTATACTTTGTAATCATTTATTCATTACAAAAAAACATCTAAAATAATAAAAAATAAAAAAAGTAAACCCCTAGCTTCAATAGCTGGTGTTGGCTGAAATAACTTAATGTAGCCGTTTCTTGTAACTGTCTATCAGTCTCTTATATTGACTGGGAGGATCCCCCCCCCCCCCCCCCCTCTTCTTTACAGTGCTGCTTCAACAGTGTTATGTTCGAGGGATTTCATACATGCACGTCCCTCTTCAAGTCCCCCCAACAGCATTTCGACAGGATTTAGATCTGGGCTTTGACTAGGCCATTCCATAACCCTCCATTTCTTCTTGTTGAGCCATTCTGTTGTAGCTTTGCTTGTGTGTTTTGGATCATTGTCCTGTTGCAAGATCCTTGTTCGGTTCAGCTTCAGCTTCAGCTTCTTGACAGATGGCCTCACATTCTCCTCAAGAGTTCTCAGGTAAGATTTGGAATTTATAGTTGACTAAATGATGGCAAGTTGGCCAGGCCCTCAGTCAGCAAAGCAGCCATAAACCATAATTCTACCGCCTCCATGCTTTACGGTTGGTATGAGGTTCTTCTGTTCAAAGGTAGTGTTTTGTTTTTGCCAAAGATGGCCTCTGTCCAGAGCACATTGTTCCAGTAGTTTTGATCTTTACCCAGGTGTTGTCTGGCAAACGTCACTCTGGTCTTGATATTCGTTTTTGAGAGCGGACTTCTTCCTTCCTGACCTCCCATGTAGGGCAAGTTTGTGCAGTCTCTCTTTCTGACACTCATGCACTTTGACATTGATTGTGTCAAGAGAGGCCTGTAGATCCCTTGATGCTACCCTGGGGTTCTTAGAGACTTCTATGAGCATCTTTCGATCAGCTCTTGGGCTGAATTTGGTGGGACGACCTGTCCTAGGTAGATTGGTGGTCTGAAATTTTCTCCATTTGTAGATGATCTGTCGGACAGTGGAACAATGTACTTCGAATTGCTTGGAAATGGATTTGTAATTCCTCCCAGACCCATGGTCATCAGTTATCTTTCTTCTGAGGGTCTCTGAGGTCTTCTGATCTTGGCTGATGTGTTACCATACACCCATATGGTTAATACCAAACCAAGTTTCTAATCTTTATGGAAGGCTGTACACTTCCAAGGTACTCTCTAATGATTTCCTAATAATTTGCACCTGTATTGGTGCACCAGATCCATATTTGAGCCATGATAAAGGTAGGGGTGTACACATTTTTTCTGCATAAGGAAACTGCATTTTTGGTCATTTTAATTGTTTTTTATATTTAACAAATTCTTATTTACAATGATGGCCTAGGAACAGTGGACAGAACGACATATCATACCTTGTCAGCTCGGGGATTTGATCTAGCAACCTTTTGGTTACTAGCCCAACGCTCTAACCACTAGGCTACCTGCCGTTAATTGCATAACATTTTCAAAGTCCATTTTCTTGTGTTTTTTGTTCCATTGGTTTACATTTATCAATGAATGTGGTTGGAATTTAGCTCAAATGTTCATGTGCCCAAATGTGTAAAAAAATGAAAAAGACCACTTTCCAAAGGGTGTACTTTATCACGACTGTATAAGTCTGGGTACATAACCAGACTAGTAGTACAGCTCGGCTCAGGTCACCTAGTAGGCCTAACAGTAGTGTGACAAGGTCAAGAGAGTGGCTGTATCTAACACGTTTAAAAAGGTTTTCTTACAGTGTCACTTCCTTTTTCAAGTTCAGCAGTGTTTTTTTAATTTGTACCATTTTACCATATCTAGTCATCTCAGTGTTTTTTAAAAAATTTGTACCATTTTACCATATCTAGTCATCTCAGTGTTTTAATTTTTTTTTTTACCATTTTACCATATCTAGTCATCTCAGTGTGTTCGTGAAGGAAAGAGAAAAGGAAGAGGTAGCCATTTTACTATTGAAACAGCCATTTTGATGTTCTTTCTGCAGACTCATGTCCCGGTAAGTCCACCAGATCCACCTAAAGGAAAACAGACACACACCCATCTTGTCTTGTGTGAAGTGATAGTGTGGAAAGACAGAGGGACATGCCTGCGAAATCACCACACACAAGTAAGTACTCAAGCACACACACCTTCAGACTGTGAACTATGGGAGAGAGCCCAACTCAGCACCTCCCTCACGTCCACCCTGATTCCTCCCAGAAAGGAAGGGCACTCTGTTGCTACTGGCACTAGGACAGGGCTCGGGAGGACTCCAATGAATGAGTGATAAACACACACATCCTCTCATGACTATATGTTTTGACAAGAAACAGAAACCTCCAGTAGAGACAGACCTAACATATCCCTTGGTAAATCTAATCTTTAGACTAGATTGGAGATCGTCTCCATTACAAAAACACCGGACAAGGATGCGTCTCAAACAATGGCACACTATTACTTGTCTGGAACAATTAGAAATAAAACCTTGTTTCCTCCATGTTCTCCAATGTTCTTCTTGCACTTTATGGTTTTGTGTTTATTATTTCTACACTATATTCCACGAAACAAAAATCTGCCCGGAAACACTTCTTTGATTAGAAGCCACGTAACCAATAAACATTTATTTTCACAAGCACAAAAATGTGTTAAACAAAAATAATGGGTAACATTTACACACTTTTATACAGGTTCCTTAAACTCAATGTACAATTAAGACTAAACTAAATACCATAGTTAAATATGTACTCACATTGCACACATTGATGACACCTACATAAACCTACACAAAAAACAACAGATACTGTGTAAAAGTAACGAGTCAACATAAAAATCACATTATTTACAAAAACATACATTTTTAGATTTTTTTTTTAGCAAAAGGATTCCAGTTGTAGAATCTGTCCCATCAGTCATTAACCAGAGACACGGTACACAATCTATCATTCTGTCCCATCAGTCATTAACCAGAGACACGGTACATAATCTATCATGTAAAAGTTCCCTCGCTATAAAGTAGAATTCAGTCTCTGTTAATAATCAGGAAAGAGAATAATATAATAAAGTTATAAAGTAGAGCAGCGAGAGCCACAAGGATACACTAAACTAGTATATATACTGTACTGCGTTGCTTTGGCGGTATGGCGGTTTTTCCCTTTTTAGCAAGCTGGTGAGTTTTAGCGGTTAGCTTCGATGGAGTGCACTTAAGCATTGTAGCTTAGCGACTTTTGCCGGTGAGTGGAATCTTTATTTTTATTTTTTCTACACAGAATCCTTCTAGACTTCCGTAGGTTTTATCTAGGTGTTATGAACATCACTACATATAGGTATAATTTACAGCATAAAGCTTAATGTAATACTGAGGGAGGAGCAGCAGTGACATACTGTATGATAATATGTATCGATGGTACCAACATTGATCAGCGTGGTGAGTGTCTCTTGGCCTGGAGCAGTTTGGCAGAGTGGAGTGCAAAGTGGATATTGGCAGCTTAAAAGGTGCAATCTGTCATTTTTGTTTCCCCCCCAAAAGTGCTGCCTGCCTCTGCAATGGTTTGCAAACGAAAGGGGGGGGGGGGGGGGGGGGGTCTGCACTGGCTTTGTATTTTTTTACTGCTTCTTGGCATATTTTGTAGTACTTCCAGATGCCACTAGGGGAAATGAACGTTACAGATTGCACCTTTAAATTCACAAGCCTTTGTTAAAAGAACAGGCGTCATTTAAGTGAATGAAGAAGACATTATTACAAAGGAAAAGGTCAGCACACCACTAGCAATGTACCAGTCTTCTATAGAACCAACTCTCTTCTCGTAAAGGAAACAGGTATGTGTCAGAGTGTGTTTATGAGAGGGTGCATCTGGACATTCACTGTGTGATAAAGTGTGTGGTGAGGTTGGGGAGCCATGAAGGAACCAGCACATTGTGTTCTATTCCTTTTCCTCTATCAGAGGGTTCTAGTGGAAGAACAGAGCAGTGTTCCATTGATAGAACGTTAAAGGGTTCTACTCGGAGAAGGGAGGGAACATGCCCAGATCAGCAAAGTCTTCAATGTTGTAGTTGGCTGTTCCTTGTGTTGGGTCTCCTGCCATCGGCAACATGTCCTACAGAGAGACAGACGGGGAGGGAGAGAGGAAAGGTCAGGATCAGGGACACAGACTTTCATGTGGAGCCATATCACACAGCACTGTGTACACTGGGCTCAGGCCAGGGAAGGAGAGGAAATAAGCCATTGAAGCCCAGTGTGTCCAAGGTGACCTCTCTTCCTGCCTCTCATACACATGGATTACTGTAGGATATTGGAGCTTGGGATTGGTGTGCATGATACCTGGAAGAGTTAGTGTCTCTCTGTGTTACCTGGAATACTGCTGCCTGGGCGGGGTTAGGGTGCGTCTCTGTTACCTGGAACACCTCTGTCTGGGAGGGATTAGGGTGTGTGTTACCTGGAACACCGCTGTCTGGGAAGGGTTAGGGTGTGTCTCTGTTACCTGGAACACCTCTGTCTGGGAGGGATTAGGGTGTGTGTTACCTGGAACACCTCTGTCTGGGAGGGATAGGGTGTGTCTTACCTGGAACACCGCTGTCTGGGAAGGGTTAGGGTGTGTCTCTGTTACCTGGAAAACCTCTGTCTTGGAGGGGTTAGGGTGTGTCTCTGTTACCTGGAACACCTCTGTCTGGGAGGGATTAGGGTGTGTGTTACCTGGAACACCACTGTCTGGGAAGGGTTAGGGTGTGTCTCTGTTACCTGGAACACCTCTGTCTGGGAGGGATTAGGGTGTGTGTTCCTGGAACACCTCTGTCTGGGAGGGGTTAGGGTGTGTGTGACCTGGAACACCTCTTTCTGGGAAGGGTTAGGGTGTGTCTCTGTTACCTGGAACACCTCTGTCTGGGAGGGATTAGGGTGTGTGTTACCTGGAACACCTCTGTCTGGGAGGGGTTAGGGTGTGTCTCTTTTACCTGGAACACCTCTGTCTGCGAGGGGTTAGGGTGTATCTCTTTTACCTGGAACACCTCTGTCTGGGAGGGATTAGGGTGTGTGTTACCTGGAACACCTCTGTCTGGGAGGGATTAGGGTGTGTGTTACCTGGAACACCTCTGTCTGGGAGGGATTAGGGTGTGTGTTACCTGGAACACCTCTGTCTGGGAGGGGTTAGGGTGTGTGTTACCTGGAACACCTCTGTCTGGGAGGGGTTAGGGTGTGTGTTACCTGGAACACCTCTGTCTGGGAGGGGTTAGGGCGTGTGTTACCTGGAACACCTCTGTCTGGGAGGGATTAGGGTGTGTGTTACCTGGAACACCTCTGTCTGGGAGGGGTTAGGGTGTGTGTTACCTGGAACACCGCTGTCTGGGAGAGGTTAGGGTGTGTGTTACCTGGAACACCTCTGTCTGGGAGGGGTTAGGGTGTGTATTACCTGGAACACCTCTGTCTGGGAAGGGTTGGGGTGAGAGTGTGGCTCTCCTCCCTGTTGGCCATGGTGCTGGTTCTGCCATTGGGACCAGACCTCACTGGGCCGACCCTGGAACTGACCCCCACTCT
The DNA here is from genome assembly GCF_045791955.1 of Oncorhynchus clarkii lewisi. Lineage (NCBI taxonomy): Eukaryota > Metazoa > Chordata > Actinopteri > Salmoniformes > Salmonidae > Oncorhynchus > Oncorhynchus clarkii. The sequence goes on from NW_027261031.1 coordinate 217,347, forward strand.
GACTGCCCTCTCCTGACACATCTAGAGAAAGAGAGGTAGGAGGAGAAAGAAGAGAGGTAGGAGGAGGGGGGGAGGGAGGGGAGAGAGGTAGGAGGAGAAAGAAGAGAGGTAGGAGGAGGGGGGAGGGAGGGAGGAGGGGAGGAGGAGAAAGAAGAGAGGTAAGAGGAGGGGGGAGGGAAGGAGGAGGGGAGGAGGAGAAAGAGAGGTAGGAGGAGGGGGGGAGAGGGAGGAGGAGAAAGAAGAGAGGTAGGAGGAGGTAGAAGGGGGAGGAGGGAAGAGGGGGAGGAGGAGAAAGAAGAGAGGGAGGAGGAGGTAGAAGGGGGAGGAGGGAAGAGGGGGGAGGAGGAGAAAGAAGAGAGGGAGGAGGAGGTGCAAGGGGGAGGAGGGAAGAGGGGGGGATGAGGGAGAGGGAGGAGGAGAAAGAAGAGAGGTAGGAGGAGAGGAAGGAGGGGGGAGGAGAGAAGGGGAGGAGGGAGAGGGAGGAGGGAGAGGGTGGAGGGGGGAGAATGAGGAGGAGAGAGGGGGAGGAGGGAGAGGGAGGAGGGGGGAGGAGGGGGGGAGGAGGGAGAGGGAGGAAAAAGAAGAGAGGCAGGAGGAGGGGAGAGGGAGGAGGGGGAGGAGGGAGAGGGAGGAGAGAGGGGGAGGAGGAGAAAGTAGAGAGGTAGGAGGAGGGAGGAGGAGGAGGAGGGAGGAGGAGGGAGAGGGAGGAGGAGGAGGAGGGAGGAGGAGGAGGAGGGAGGAGGAAGGAGAGGGAGGAGGAGGAGGAGGGAGAGGGAGGAGGAGGGGGAGAGACACAGTGAGCAGTCAGCAACACATTGCGTAAGTGTGAGGTGACCCTTCACCACCTTTGGTGTTCAGATAGAATACAGTCATCAATGTTCTCTGTTCCCTACAGGCCCAACACTAATACATGTCTACATGCCAAATGGCCCCCTGTCCCCTATATAGTGCTATATATAGACAGCCCTGATCAAAAGTAGTCCACTATGTAGGGAATAATACATATCTCCCTCAGGGGAGAGGTTAGAGATGCTGTTAGGAATGTTTCTGGAGAGCTGGATGCCAGCACCAACATGCAGGTCTGCATTCATGTATATAGATAGACATGTACTTGTTATATATATATATATATATATATATATATATATATATATATATATACACACACACACACACACACACACACACACACACACACACACACACACACACCTCCCTATCCCATAAATAAAACGGCTACATACCGCGACAGAGGAAAGTGATGCAGTAGCTAGTAAGGCTGTAAAACCAATGTTTTATCTTGCTGACGTCATAAACAGCTTTGAAGTCTTGACCTGACTAGTCAATAAATCCTTATCTGAGAGGATCAGAGGGGAGAGCCACCGCTGTTGGCTTCCTAGAGAGACATGTCATTTATCAAATACAAATCAGTGTTTGGGGTGTGTTTGTGTTCCTGTACCACTAATGTAACGAGGAAGACATCCTACTCATAAATGTATTGATCTGCTGAGTGTACCCAAGGTGTCTGATATTTCACCTAGGTGTTCCTAACCAACAATACTGTGACTGTAGAAACACCATGATGTCAAACCACTGCACAGAGACACAGACCATGAAGTGATATAACACCAGTCTAACCACTGCACAGAGACACAGACCATGAAGTGATATAACACCAGTCTAACCACTGCACAGAGACACAGACCATGAAGTGATATAACACCAGTCTAACCACTGCACAGAGACACAGACCATGAAGTGATATAACACCAGTCTAACCACTGCACAGAGACACAGACCATGAAGTGATATAACACCAGTCTAACCACTGCACAGAGACACAGACCATGAAGTGATATAACACCAGTCTAACCACTGCACAGAGACACAGACCATGAAGTGATATAACACCAGTCTAACCACTGCACAGAGACACAGACCATGAAGTGATATAACACCAGTCTAACCACTGCACAGAGACACAGACCATGAAGTGATATAACACCAGTCTAACCACTGCACAGAGACACAGACCATGAAGTGATATAACACCAGTCTAACCACTGCACAGAGACACAGACCATGAAGTGATATAACACCAGTCTAACCACTGCACAGAGACACAGACCATGAAGTGATATAACACCAGTCTAACCACTGCACAGAGACACAGACCATGAAGTGATATAACACCAGTCTAACCACTGCACAGAGACACAGACCATGAAGTGATATAACACCAGTCTAACCACTGCACAGAGACACAGACCATGAAGTGATATAACACCAGTCTAACCACTGCACAGAGACACAGACCATGAAGTGATATAACACCAGTCTAACCACTGCACAGAGACACAGACCATGAAGTGATATAACACCAGTCTAACCACTGCACAGAGACACAGACCATGAAGTGATATAACACCAGTCAAACCACTGCACAGAGACACAGACCATGAAGTGATATAACACCAGTCTAACCACTGCACAGAGACACAGACCATGAAGTGATATAACACCAGTCTAACCACTGCACAGAGACACAGACCATGAAGTGATATAACACCAGTCTAACCACTGCACAGAGACACAGACCATGAAGTGATATAACACCAGTCAAACCACTGCACAGAGACACAGACCATGAAGTGATATAACACCAGTCTAACCACTGCACAGAGACACAGACCATGAAGTGATATAACACCAGTCTAACCACTGCACAGAGACACAGACCATGAAGTGATATAACACCAGTCTAACCACTGCACAGAGACACAGACCATGAAGTGATATAACACCAGTCTAACCACTGCACAGAGACACAGACCATGAAGTGATATAACACCAGTCTAACCACTGCACAGAGACACAGACCATGAAGTGATATAACACCAGTCTAACCACTGCACAGAGACACAGACCATGAAGTGATATAACACCAGTCTAACCACTGCACAGAGACACAGACCATGAAGTGATATAACACCAGTCTAACCACTGCACAGAGACACAGACCATGAAGTGATATAACACCAGTCTAACCACTGCACAGAGACACAGACCATGAAGTGATATAACACCAGTCAAACCACTGCACAGAGACACAGACCATGAAGTGATATAACACCAGTCTAACCACTGCACCAGAGACACAGACCATGAAGTGATATAACACCAGTCTAACCACTGCACAGAGACACAGACCATGAAGTGATATAACACCAGTCTAACCACTGCACAGAGACACAGACCATGAAGTGATATAACACCAGTCTAACCACTGCACAGAGACACAGACCATGAAGTGATATAACACCAGTCTAACCACTGCACAGAGACACAGACCATGAAGTGATATAACACCAGTCTAACCACTGCACAGAGACACAGACCATGAAGTGATATAACACCAGTCTAACCACTGCACAGAGACACAGACCATGAAGTGATATAACACCAGTCTAACCACTGCACAGAGACACAGACCATGAAGTGATATAACACCAGTCTAACCACTGCACCAGAGACACAGACCATGAAGTGATATAACACCAGTCTAACCACTGCACCAGAGACACAGACCATGAAGTGATATAACACCAGTCTAACCACTGCACAGAGACACAGACCATGAAGTGATACAACACCAGTCTAACCACTGCACAGAGACACAGACCATGAAGTGATATAACACCAGTCTAACCACTGCACAGAGACACAGACCATGAAGTGATATAACACCAGTCTAACCACTGCACAGAGACACAGACCATGAAGTGATATAACACCAGTCTAACCATTTTTCCAACAATTGTTTACAGACAGATTATTTCACTTATAATTCACTGTATCACAATTCCAGTGGGTCAGAAGTTTACATACACTAAGTTGACTGTGCCTTTAAAAAGCTTGGAAAATTCCAGAAAATGATGTCATGGCTTTAGAAGCTTCTGATAGGCTAATTGACATAATTTCAGTCAATAGGAGGTTTACCTGTGGATGTATTTCAAGGCCTACCTTCAAACCCAGTGCCTCTTTGCTTGTAGGCCTGGGTAATAAACTGAGTTATGTGGTATGATGTATTGGGGGCATGTAAATTACACGTTCCTCCAAGATGGAATATTAAAGACAGGGAGATATCTAAGTTACATGTTCCTCCAAGATGGAATATTAAAGACAGGGAGATATCTAAGTTACATGTTCCTCCAAGATGGAATATTAAAGACAGGGAGATATCTAAGTTACATGTTCCTCCAAGATGGAATATTAAAGACAGGGAGATATCTAAGTTACATGTTCTCCAAGATGGAATATTAAAGACAGGGAGATATCTAAGTTACATGTTCCTCCAAGATGGAATATTAAAGACAGTGAGATATCTAAGTTACATGTTCCTCCAAGATGGAATATTAAAGACAGGGAGATATCTAAGTTACATGTTCCTCCAAGATGGAATATTAAAGACAGGGAGATATCTAAGTTACATGTTCCTCCAAGATGGAATATTAAAGACAGGGAGATATCTAAGTTACATGTTCCTCCAAGATGGAATATTAAAGACAGGGAGATATCTAAGTTACGTGTTCCTCCAAGATGGAATATTAAAGACAGGGAGATATCTAAGTTACATGTTCCTCCAAGATGGAATATTAAAGACAGGGAGATATCTAAGTTACATGTTCCTCCAAGATGGAATATTAAAGACAGTGAGATATCTAAGTTACATGTTCTCCAAGATGGAATATTAAAGACAGGGAGATATCTAAGTTACATGTTCCTCCAAGATGGAATATTAAAGACAGTGAGATATCTAAGTTACATGTTCCTCCAAGATGGAATATTAAAGACAGGGAGATATCTAAGTTACATGTTCCTCCAAGATGGAATATTAAAGACAGGGAGATATCTAAGTTACGTGTTCCTCCAAGATGGAATATTAAAGACAGGGAGATATCTAAGTTACATGTTCCTCCAAGATGGAATATTAAAGACAGGGAGATATCTAAGTTACATGTTCCTCCAAGATGGAATATTAAAGACAGTGAGATATCTAAGTTACATGTTCCTCCAAGATGGAATATTAAAGACAGGGAGATATCTAAGTTACATGTTCCTCCAAGATGGAATATTAAAGACAGGGAGATATCTAAGTTACATGTTCCTCCAAGATGGAATATTAAAGACAGGGGGATATCTAAGTTACATGTTCCTCCAAGATGGAATATTAAAGACAGGGAGATATCTAAGTTACATGTTCCTCCAAGATGGAATATTAAAGACAGGGAGATATCTAAGTTACATGTTCCTCCAAGATGGAATATTAAAGACAGGGAGATATCTAAGTTACGTGGACGTATGCGCACACACACGCGCACAGACTGCTACTCGCACGTGCTCACCCACACACACATCTATGGATGCATGCACACACACAGAGCATTGAGGAGTGGCCTGGCTGTGTCCCACTGTGATGACCTCACACACAGAGCATTGAGGAGCGGCTGTGTCCCACTGTGATGCCCTCACACACAGAGCATTGAGGAGCGGCCTGGCTGTCCCACTGTGATGACCTCACACACAAAGCATTGAGGAGCGGCTGTGTCCCACTGTGATGACCTCACACACAGAGCATTGAGGAGCGACTGTGTCCCACTGTGATGACCTTACACACAGAGCATCGAGGAGCGACTGTGTCCCACTGTGATGACCTCACACACAGAGCATTGAGGAGCGACTGTGTCCCACTGTGATGACCTCACACACACAGCATTGAGGAGCGACTGTGTCCCACTGTGATGACCTCACACACAGAGCATTGAGGAGCGACTGTGTCCCACTGTGATGACCTCACACACAGAGCATTGGGGAGCGACTGTGTCCCACTGTGATGACCTCACACACTCTCACAAGTGAGAAACACAGCAGCAGTCGTTCCACTTCATTTCCTCTCTCCTCTCTACAGACAGACACCTACTGAGCCAGACAGACACACAGGGAGACAAATACTGTCTGGTGCACTAACACACTGCATGACACCCTGTAGGGGGATGATTTCAGAGCTATGAGTTCTCTCTGTGTGTGTGTGTGTGTGTGTGTGTGTGTGTGTGTGTGTGTGTGTGTGTGTGTGTGTATGAGTGGGGGGTCTCTCCACATTAAACAGAAGTGGATTGATAAGCTCTACAATATATCCCCTAGCATAACTCATATCCTGCTGCTGAGAGAGATGACCATAAACACACTCCTCAGCACACGGAACCTTGACAGTTTATCTCCGTAAATAATGAGGGAGGGAGGAACGCGAGCAGAAATAAAGGAGAGAGGAACGATTAGTCAGACGAGCGGAGGGATGATTGTTTGTTTATAGAATGGAAACAAATCGGTAAATGACTGACAAAGTAAACAAACGCAACAATAAAGGGAAATGACAAAACACACAACGACAGAGGAAATGAGATCGGCTGTAATTCACTTCTATTTCTTAATATCTCTCCTCACCTCTGTCTCTGCACCAAGACTAGCCCGGAGGAGAGAGAGAGACAGAAGGACAAAGGGAGAGTATGTGTGTTAGAAGGATAGAGGACTAGTCCATTAGTGTAATGATTGTCCATTAAAAGCTCATCAGATGGTCATGGATAGACCAGACACCCATTCCCCCCAGCTGAGAGAGATTAAGAAAAAGACAGGAGAGAGAGAAAGAGGGAGGAGAGAGAAAGAGGGAGGAGAGAGAAAGAGGGAGGAGAGAGAAAGAGAGAGGACAAAGAAATAGGGAGAGAGAGACAGAGAGGATAGAGAGACAGAGAGGACAGAGGAGAGAGAGACACAGATCTATGATGCCCTGAGATGTGCCACTACTACTAATACATTCTAATACACTATTTAAATGCACAAGCTAGATGTTCTGCCCCAACAGTAAAGTATAGCCTGGACAGATTCTGGACGACTGAGGGGGAGAGATTTATGAAAGTGCTGCCGTCTGTTCTACTCCATTTTTAATGTCTCATATGTAACGACAGCAACATCTGTCATCAAAAACACTGCTTTCCCCCTGTAGCTGCTGAATATCTGCTGTGGATTCCATTCCTCTTGGTTGGACTGCAAGGCAACCCCAGCACATAGTACGTTTAGCTTTGACCTTTAACCTCTACCCTAGTCCAACGGAGATAGTCAGTGCACAGCCCACATGGAGAGGTTTAGGTATGTTACCAGGTTTCCTTTGTGGAGATGGTACATTGCTAAAACATGACCTCACTTTACATAACATATCCCAAAAGACAAGGACGTACACTGTACTGTCAACACTTCACTTCTAAAATCACCCTAAAGGATATGTTCACAATGTTTTCACATTGCTGTGTGTGTGTGTGTGTGTGTGTGTGTGCACAAATATGTTTGGGTAACCTCATTTGGCGTGCCTGGGATCCTCTCACCCGATCTGAAGTCATGGGGTGAAAGGGGTAATGGCTGTGTGTGTGTGTGTTAAACGTGCTGTGTGTATGTGTTAAACGTGCTGTGTGTGTGTGTGTTAAACGTGCTGTGCGTGTGTGTTAAACGTGCTGTGTGTGTGTGTGTTAAACGTGCTGTGTGTGTGTTAAACGTACTGTGTGTGTGTGTGTGTGTGTGTGTTAAACGTGGAGTGTGTGTGTGTTAAACGTGCTGTGTGTGTGTGTGTTAAACGTGCTGTGTGTGTGGATGTTAAACGTGCTGTGTGTGTGTTTTAAACGTGCTGTGTGTGTGTTAAACGTACTGTGTGTGTGTGTGTGTGTGTGTTAAACGTGCTGTGTGTGTGTTAAACGTACTGTGTGTGTGTGTGTGTGTGTGTGTGTGTGTGTTTTAAACGTGGAGTGTGTGTGTGTTAAACGTGCTGTGTGTGTGTGTGTGTTAAACGTGCTGTGTGTGTGTGTGTGTTAAACGTGCTGTGTGTGTGGATGTTAAATATACGTAAAGTAGATTCAGCCAGTGAAGTGTTAAGAGGAGAGAAACATGCCACATTAATGAAGACCCACTGCTGTCCCACAGGGATGTTAGAATGTCAGACAGAATGTTAAGAGGTAAGTTGGCATGTCACTATAGCAGTCTGATGATACGGACCGACACCTGACAAGTAGAAAAAACATACACACACACACACACACACACACACACACACACACGTTCAGCCAAGCAGACACAGGCTATGAGGACAAGAACAGATATTTCCAATTCCTACTATTTTCAGGCTTTTTCAAGAGAACACTGTGAAAGCCTCAACATGAACCCAAGCGGCCAATCATGAAAGAAACAGACTGTCCCAGGCGTTGAATTCAACTCCTCAGAGAAGTGCTTGGCAGGAACAAAGACTGCACCAAAACCTGTAGGTTAGGACCCGGGTTTGTAGGTTAGGACCCAGGTTTGTAGGTTAGGACCCAGGTTTGTAGGTTAGGGCCCAGGTTTGTAGGTTAGGGCCCAGGTTTGTAGGTTAGGACCCAGGTTTGTAGGTTAGGGCCCAGGTTTGTAGGTTAGGACCCAGGTTTGTAGGTTAGGGCCCAGGTTTGTAGGTTAGGGCCCAGGTTTGTAGGTTAGGACCCAGGTTTGTAGGTTAGGACCCAGGTTTGTAGGTTAGGACCCAGGTTTGTAGGTTAGGACCCAGGTTTGTAGGTTAGGACCCAGGTTTGTAGGTTACGGCCCAGGTTTGTAGGTTACGGCCCAGGTTTGTAGGTTAGGGCCCAGGTTTGTAGGTTAGGGCCCAGGTTTGTAGGTTAGGACCCAGGTTTGTAGGTTAGGACCCAGGTTTGTAGGTTAGGACCCAGGTTTGGTTAAGTAACTTTCCCCAAATTCCCAAGGTTTCCAGAAATCCCGATTGGAAGGTTCCCAGAATCAAGAGGGAATGAGCAGGAAATCCAGGAATCGTACAACCAGGATTTCTGGAAAACTTGGGAATGTACGGAATATTTTGCAAACCTAGCAGGGTATAAACAGTACGTATGTATATAAACAGTATATATATATATATATATATATATAAACAGTATTTAAAAAGTTTGGGGTCACTTAGAAATATAGGTCCATTATCAGCAACCATCACTCCTGTGTTCCAATGGCACGTTGTGTTAGCTAATCCAAGTTTATCATTTTAAAAGGCTAATTGATCATTAGAAAACCCTTGCAATTGTGTTAGCACAGCTGAAAACTGTTGTTCTGATTAAAGAAGCAATAAAACTGGCCTTCTTTAGACATGTTGAGTATCTGGAGCATCAGCATTAGTGGGTTCAATTACAGGCTCAAAATGGCCAGAAACAAAGAAATTTCTTCTGAAACTCGTCAGTCTATTCTTGTTCTGTGAAATTATGGCTATTCCATGTGAGAAATTGCCAAAGAACTGAAGATATCGTACAACACTGTGTACTACTCCCTTCACAGAAGAGTGCAAACTGTCCCACAGAGGAGTGGGAGGCCCCGGTGCACAACTGAGCAAGAGGACAAGTACATTAGTGTGTCTAGCTGAGAAACAGACGCCTCACAAGTTCTCAACTGGCAGCTTCATTAAATAGTACCCACAAAACACCAGTCTCAACGTCAACAGTAAAGAGGCGACTCTGGGATGCTGCCCTTCTAGGCAGAGTTCCTCTGTCCAGTGTCAACGTCAACAGTGAAGAGACGACTCTGGGATGCTGCCCTTCTAGGCAGAGTTCCTCTGTCCAGTGTCTGTGTTCTTTTGCTCATCTTAATCTTTTATTTTTATTGGCCAGTCTGAGATATGTCTTTTTCTTTGCAACTCTGCCTAAAAGGCCAGCATCCCAGTATGAAAGGCCAGCATCCCAGTATGAAAGGCCAGCATCCCAGTATGAAAGGCCAGCATCCCAGAGTATGTACACACACACACCCTTTGATGTTATCACTGATCAAACATGATTGGATAAATCCTGGAAGAGAATGAGACAAACATCTTTTTGATGGAATGCTTTGCTGTGATTGGCTGGTGCTTACCGAACGCCGTGCTCCGGTTAGCCAGTCCAGAGTAGGCATTGCCGCTGGGCGATGAGGTGGCAGGGGAGGACAGGGGGCTATAGGAAGATGGGTCTCCTTGGTAACTGTGGCCGGAGCCTATCCCAAACGGACTGGACTGGGCCTTAGTGGACTGGATAAAGAGAGAGAGAAGGAAAAAGAGTTGAGTGTGTGTGTTTTACTAGACTAGCAGAGAGACGTGTGTGTTTTACTAGACTAGCAGAGAGACGTGTGTGTTGTACTAGACTAGCAGAGAGATGTGTGTGTTTTACTAGACTAGCAGAGACGTGTGTGTTGTACTACACTAGCAGAGAGACGTGTGTGTTGTACTAGACTAGCAGAGAGACGTGTGTGTTTTACTAGACTAGCAGAGAGACTTGTGTGTTTTACTAGACTAGCAGAGAGACGTGTGTGTTGTACTAGACTAGCAGAGAGACGTGTGTGTTTTACTAGACTAGCAGAGAGACGTGTGTGTTGTACTAGACTAGCAGAGAGACGTGTGTGTTGTACTAGACTAGCAGAGAGACGTGTGTGTTTTTACTAGACAAGCAGAGAGACGTGTGTGTTGTACTAGACTAGCAGAGAGACGTGTGTGTTTTACTAGACTAGCAGAGAGACGTGTGTGTTGTACTAGACTAGCAGAGACGTGTGTGTTGTACTAGACTAGCAGAGACGTGTGTGTTTTTACTAGACTAGCAGAGAGACATGTGTGTTGTACTAGACTAGCAGAGAGACGCGTGTGTTGTACTAGAATAGCAGAGAGACGTGTGTGTTGTACTAGACTAGCAGAGACGTGTGTGTTGTACTAGACTAGCAGAGAGACGTGTGTGTTGTACTAGACTAGCAGAGAGACGTGTGTGTTGTACTAGACTAGCAGAGAGACGTGTGTGTTGTACTAGACTAGCAGAGAGACGTGTGTGTTTTACTAGACTAGCAGAGAGACGTGTGTGTTGTACTAGACTAGCAGAGAGACGTGTGTGTTGTACTAGACTAGCAGAGAGACGTGTGTGTTGTACTAGACTAGCAGAGAGACGTGTGTGTTGTACTAGAATAGCAGAGAGACGTGTGTTGTACTAGACTAGCAGAGACGTGTGTGTTGTACTAGACTAGCAGAGAGACGTGTGTGTTTTACTAGAATAGCAGAGAGACGTGTGTGTTGTACTAGACTAGCAGAGAGACGTGTGTGTTGTACTAGACTAGCAGAGAGACGTGTGTGTTTTACTAGACTAGCAGAGAGACGTGTGTGTTTTACTAGACTAGCAGAGAGACGTGTGTGTTGTACTAGACTAGCAGAGAGACGTGTGTGTTGTACTAGACTAGCAGAGAGACGTGTGTGTTGTACTAGACTAGCAGAGAGACGTGTGTGTTGTACTAGAATAGCAGAGAGACGTGTGTGTTTTACTAGACTAGCAGAGACGTGTGTGTTTTACTAGACTAGCAGAGAGACGTGTGTGTTGTACTAGACTAGCAGAGAGACGTGTGTGTTTTACTAGACTTGCAGAGAGACGTGTGTGTTTTACTAGACTAGCAGAGAGACATGTGTGTTGTACTAGACTAGCAGAGAGACGTGTGTGTTTTACTAGAATAGCAGAGAGACATGTGTGTTGTACTAGACTAGCAGAGACGTGTGTGTTTTACTAGACTAGCAGAGAGACGTGTGTGTTGTACTAGACTAGCAGAGACGTGTGTGTTGTACTAGACTAGCAGAGACGTGTGTGTTGTACTAGAATAGCAGAGAGACATGTGTGTTGTACTAGACTAGCAGAGAGATGTGTGTGTTGTACTAGACTAGCAGAGAGATGTGTGTGTTTTACTAGACTAGCAGAGAGATGTGTGTGTTGTACTAGACTAGCAGAGAGACGTGTGTGTTGTACTAGACTAGCAGAGAGACGTGTGTGTTGTACTAGACTAGCAGAGAGATGTGTGTGTTTTACTAGACTAGCAGAGAGATGTGTGTGTTGTACTAGACTAGCAGAGAGACTTGTGTTGTACTAGACTAGCAGAGAGATGTGTGTGTTGTACTAGACTAGCAGAGAGACGTGTGTGTTGTACTAGACTAGCAGAGAGATGTGTGTGTTGTACTAGACTAGCAGAGACGTGTGTGTTGTACTAGAATAGCAGAGACGTGTGTGTCGTGTGTGTTGTACTAGAATAGCAGAGAGACATGTGTGTTGTACTAGACTAGCAGAGACGTGTGTGTTGTACTAGACTAGCAGAGAGACGTGTGTGTTGTACTAGACTAGCAGAGAGACGTGTGTGTTGTACTAGAATAGCAGAGAGACATGTGTGTTGTACTAGACTAGCAGAGAGACTTGTGTTGTACTAGACTAGCAGAGAGACGTGTGTGTTGTACTAGACTAGCAGAGAGACGTGTGTGTTGTACTAGACTAGCAGAGAGATGTGTGTGTTTTACTAGACTAGCAGAGACGTGTGTGTTGTACTAGACTAGCAGAGAGATGTGTGTGTTGTACTAGACTAGCAGAGACGTGTGTGTTTTTACTAGACTAGCAGAGAGACATGTGTGTTGTACTAGACTAGCAGAGAGATGTGTGTGTGTTGTACTAGACTAGCAGAGAGATGTGTGTGTTTTACTAGACTAGCAGAGAGATGTGTGTGTTGTACTAGACTAGTAGAGAGACGTGTGTGTTGTACTAGACTAGCAGAGAGACGTGTGTGTTGTACTAGAATAGCAGAGAGACATGTGTGTTTTACTAGACTAGCAGAGAGACGTGTGTGAGTGTGTTACTGGTGTAGGTTGAGAAGACAAATGAGCCTGCTAAACACCATATGCTCAACACACTCCCCTTAGCACGCATGTCGTGTGGTCCGATATGCAGATCAGAGAAAACACACCCACCCACACACACACACACACACACACACACACACACACACACACACACACACACACACACACACACACACACACACACACACACACACACACACACACACACACACACACACACCATTACCAGGCTCTGCTGATGAGATTCACTGAAGCGAGGAGAAAGAGAGAGAGAATCTGCATAGCGACCACTGAAACGCATTTCATTAGAAATGCTAATGATGCTATTGGCTAGCAGTAGAGGATTCCTGTTGTCAACCAAAGCAGAGGTGCCTACATTCTGTAGTAGCTATGGGAGTCCGTGTGTGATCAGTGTGTCGTCTGCCTGACTTGAAAACACCTACAACACCTAGGCATTTGATCTGGAATGGAACCAAGTCTGGAGTGATTCTACAGATATTTATACAGTTTCAGATTTCTGGATTCTGTCTGACTCTACTCACAACACAAATCATCTCTGCTACATGTTCAGGTCTGTGTGTTTTACCTGGCCTGAGAAGGTAGGGTCTGTTGTTAGTCCTGTGTGTGAGAGACCTGGCCTGAGAAGGTAGGGTTTGTTGTTAGTCCTGTGTGTGAGAGACCTGGCCTGAGAAGGTAGGGTCTGTTGTTAGTCCTGTGTGTGTTTTACCTGGCCTGAGAAGGTAGGGTCTGTTGTTAGTCCTGTGTGTGAGAGACCTGGCCTGAGAAGGTAGGGTCTGTTGTTAGTCCTGTGTGTGAGAGATATGGCCTGAGAAGGTAGGGTTTGTTGTTAGTCCTGTGTGTGAGAGACCTGGCCTGAGAAGGTAGGGTCTGTTGTTAGTCCTGTGTGTGAGAGACCTGGCCTGAGAAGGTAGGGTCTGTTGTTAGTCCTGTGTGTGTTTTACCTGGCCTGAGAAGGTAGGGTCTGTTGTTAGTCCTGTGTGTGAGAGACCTGGCCTGAGAAGGTAGGGTCTGTTGTTAGTCCTGTGTGTGTTTTACCTGGCCTGAGAAGGTAGGGTCTGTTGTTAGTCCTGTGTGTGAGAGACCTGGCCTGAGAAGGTAGGGTCTGTTGTTAGTCCTGTGTGAGAGAGACCTGGCCTGAGAAGGTAGGGTCTGTTGTTAGTCCTGTGTGTGTTTTACCTGGCCTGAGAAGGTAGGGTCTGTTGTTAGTCCTGTGTGTGTTTTAAATGGCCTGAGAAGGTAGGGTCTGTTGTTAGTCATGTGTGTGAGAGACCTGGCCTGAGAAGGTAGGGTCTGTTGTTAGTCCTGTGTGTGAGAGACCTGGCCTGAGAAGGTAGGGTCTGTTGTTAGTCCTGTGTGTGTTTTACCTGGCCTTAGAAGGTAGGGTCTGTTGTTAGTCCTGTGTGTGAGAGACCTGGCCTGAGAAGGTATGGTCTGTTGTTAGTCCTGTGTGTAAGAGACCTGGCCTGAGAAGGTAGGGTCTGTTGTTAGTCCTGTGTGTGAGAGACCTGGCCTGAGAAGGTATGGTCTGTTGTTAGTCCTGTGTGTAAGAGACCTGGCCTGAGAAGGTAGGGTCTGTTGTTAGTCCTGTGTGTGAGAGACCTGGCCTGAGAAGGTAGGGTCTGTTGTTAGACCTGTGTGTGAGAGACCTGGCCTGAGAAGGTATGGTCTGTTGTTAGTCCTGTGTGTAAGAGACCTGGCCTGAGAAGGTAGGGTCTGTTGTTAGTCCTGTGTGTGAGAGACCTGGCCTGAGAAGGTAGGGTCTGTTGTTAGTCCTGTGTGTGAGAGACCTGGCCTGAGAAGGTAGGGTCTGTTGTTAGTCCTGTGTGTGTTTTAAATGGCCTGAGAAGGTAGGGTCTGTTGTTAGTCCTGTGTGAGAGAGACCTGGCCTGAGAAGGTAGGGTCTGTTGTTAGTCATGTGTGTTTTTTACCTGGCCTGAGAATGTAGGGTCTGTTGTTAGTCCTGTGTGTGAGAGACCTGGCCTGAGAAGGTAGGGTCTGTTGTTAGTCCTGTGTGTGAGAGACCTGGCCTGAGAAGGTAGGGTCTGTTGTTAGTCCTGTGTGTGAGAGACCTGGCCTGAGAAGGTAGGGTCTGTTGTTAGTCCTGTGTGTGAGAGACCTGGCCTGAGAAGGTAGGGTCTGTTGTTAGTCCTGTGTGTGAGAGACCTGGCCTGAGAAGGTAGGGTCTGTTGTTAGTCCTGTGTGTGAGAGACCTGGCCTGAGAAGGTAGGGTCTGTTGTTAGTCCTGTGTGTGAGAGACCTGGCCTGAGAAGGTATGGTCTGTTGTTAGTCATGTGTGTGAGAGACCTGGCCTGAGAAGGTAGGGTCTGTTGTTAGTCCTGTGTGTGAGAGACCTGGCCTGAGAAGGTAGGGTCTGTTGTTAGTCCTGTGTGTGTTTTACCTGGCCTGAGAAGGTAGGGTCTGTTGTTAGTCCTGTGCGTGAGAGACCTGGCCTGAGAAGGTATGGTCTGTTGTTAGTCCCGTGTGTGAGAGACCTGGCCTGAGAAGGTAGGGTCTGTTGTTAGTCCTGTGCGTGAGAGACCTGGCCTGAGAAGGTAGGGTCTGTTGTTAGTCCTGTGTGTGAGAGACCTGGCCTGAGAAGGTAGGGTCTGTTGTTAGTCCTGTGTGTGAGAGACCTGGCCTGAGAAGGTATGGTCTGTTGTTAGTCCTGTGTGTGAGAGACCTGGCCTGAGAAGGTAGGGTCTGTTGTTAGTCCTGTGTGTGAGAGACCTGGCCTGAGAAGGTAGGGTCTGTTGTTAGTCCTGTGTGTGTTTTAAATGGCCTGAGAAGGTAGGGTCTGTTGTTAGTCATGTTTGTGAGAGACCTGGCCTGAGAAGGTAGGGTCTGTTGTTAGTCCTGTGTGTGAGAGACCTGGCCTGAGAAGGTATGGTCTGTTGTTAGTCCTGTGTGTAAGAGACCTGGCCTGAGAAGGTAGGGTCTGTTGTTAGTCCTGTGTGTGAGAGACCTGGCCTGAGAAGGTAGGGTCTGTTGTTAGTCCTGTGTGTGAGAGACCTGGCCTGAGAAGGTAGGGTCTGTTGTTAGTCCTGTGTGTGTTTTAAATGGCCTGAGAAGGTAGGGTCTGTTGTTAGTCATGTTTGTGAGAGACCTGGCCTGAGAAGGTAGGGTCTGTTGTTAGTCCTGTGTGTGAGAGACCTGGCCTGAGAAGGTATGGTCTGTTGTTAGTCCTGTGTGTAAGAGACCTGGCCTGAGAAGGTAGGGTCTGTTGTTAGTCCTGTGTGTGAGAGACCTGGCCTGAGAAGGTAGGGTCTGTTGTTAGTCCGGTGTGTGAGAGACCTGGCCTGAGAAGGTATGGTCTGTTGTTAGTCATGTGTGTGAGAGACCTGGCCTGAGAAGGTAGGGTCTGTTGTTAGTCCTGTGTGAGAGAGACCTGGCCTGAGAAGGTAGGGTCTGTTGTTAGTCCTGTGTGTTTTTTACCTGGCCTGAGAATGTAGGGTCTGTTGTTAGTCCTGTGTGTGAGAGACCTGGCCTGAGAAGGTAGGGTCTGTTGTTAGTCCTGTGTGTGAGAGACCTGGCCTGAGAAGGTAGGGTCTGTTGTTAGTCCTGTGTGTGAGAGACCTGGCCTGAGAAGGTAGGGTCTGTTGTTAGTCCTGTGTGTGAGAGACCTGGCCTGAGAAGGTAGGGTCTGTTGTTAGTCCTGTGTGTGAGAGACCTGGCCTGAGAAGGTATGGTCTGTTGTTAGTCATGTGTGTGAGAGACCTGACCTGAGAAGGTAGGGTCTGTTGTTAGTCCTGTGTGTGAGAGACCTGGCCTGAGAAGGTAGGGTCTGTTGTTAGTCCTGTGTGTGTTTTACCTGGCCTGAGAAGGTAGGGTCTGTTGTTAGTCCTGTGCGTGAGAGACCTGGCCTGAGAAGGTATGGTCTGTTGTTAGTCCTGTGTGTGAGAGACCTGGCCTGAGAAGGTAGGGTCTGTTGTTAGTCCTGTGCGTGAGAGACCTGGCCTGAGAAGGTAGGGTCTGTTGTTAGTCCTGTGTGTGAGAGACCTGGCCTGAGAAGGTAGGGTCTGTTGTTAGTCCTGTGCGTGAGAGACCTGGCCTGAGAAGGTATGGTCTGTTGTTAGTCCTGTGTGTGAGAGACCTGGCCTGAGAAGGTAGGGTCTGTTGTTAGTCCTGTGTGTGAGAGACCTGGCCTGAGAAGGTAGGGTCTGTTGTTAGTCCTGTGTGTGTTTTAAATGGCCTGAGAAGGTAGGGTCTGTTGTTAGTCATGTTTGTGAGAGACCTGGCCTGAGAAGGTAGGGTCTGTTGTTAGTCCTGTGTGTGAGAGACCTGGCCTGAGAAGGTAGGGTCTGTTGTTAGTCCTGTGTGTGAGAGACCTGGCCTGAGAAGGTAGGGTCTGTTGTTAGTCCTGTGTGTGAGAGACCTGGCCTGAGAAGGTAGGGTCTGTTGTTAGTCCTGTGTGTGAGAGACCTGGCCTGAGAAGGTAGGGTCTGTTGTTAGTCCTGTGTGTGTTTTAAATGGCCTGAGAAGGTAGGGTCTGTTGTTAGTCATGTTTGTGAGAGACCTGGCCTGAGAAGGTAGGGTCTGTTGTTAGTCCTGTGTGTGAGAGACCTGGCCTGAGAAGGTATGGTCTGTTGTTAGTCCTGTGTGTAAGAGACCTGGCCTGAGAAGGTAGGGTCTGTTGTTAGTCCTGTGTGAGAGAGACCTGGCCTGAGAAGGTAGGGTCTGTTGTTAGTCCTGTGTGTTTTTTACCTGGCCTGAGAATGTAGGGTCTGTTGTTAGTCCTGTGTGTGAGAGACCTGGCCTGAGAAGGTAGGGTCTGTTGTTAGTCCTGTGTGTGAGAGACCTGGCCTGAGAAGGTAGGGTCTGTTGTTAGTCCTGTGTGTGAGAGACCTGGCCTGAGAAGGTAGGGTCTGTTGTTAGTCCTGTGTGTGAGAGACCTGGCCTG